>NW_027489139.1:0-93575 GCF_050948215.1 Halictus rubicundus | reverse complement strand
TAGAGGATTGGATATGATAGAGGATAGGATTGAGGATACGATAGAGGATAGGATAGAGGATATGATAGGATAGATGATCGGATAGAGGATAGGATAGGATAGAGGATAGGATTGGAAAGAGGGTAGGATAGGATAGAGGATAGGATAGGATAGAGGATAGGATAGGATAGAGGATAGGATAGGATAGAGGATAGGATAGGATAGAGGATAGAATAGGATAGAGGATAGGATAGGATAGAGGATCGGATAGAAGCTAGGATAGGATAGAGGATAGGATAGGATAGAGGATAGGATAGGATAGAGGATAGTATATGATAGAGGATAGGATAGAATAGAGGATAGGATAGGATTGAGGATAGGATAGGATAGAGGATAGGATTGAGGATAGGATAGAGGATAGGATAGAGGATAGGATAGAGGATAGGATAGGATAGAGGATAGGATAGGATAAAGGATAGGATAGGATAGGATAGAGGATAGGATAGGATAGAGGATAGGAAAGGATAGAGGATAGGATAGGATAGAGGATAGGATTGGATAGAGGAAAGTATAGGATAGAGGATAGGATAGGATAGAGGATAGAGGATAGAGGATAGGATAGGATAGGATAGGATAGGATAGAGGATAGGATGGGATAGAGGATAGGATAGGATAGAGGATAGGATAGGATAGAGGATAGAATAGGATAGAGGATGGGGTAGGATAGAGGATAGGATAGGATAGAGGATAGGACAGGATAGAGGATAGGATAGGATAGAGGATAGGATAGGATAGAGGATAGGATAGAATAGAGGATAGGATAGGATAGAGGATAGGATAAGATAGAGGATAGTATATGATAGAGGATAGGATAGAATAGAGGATAGGATACGATTGAGGATAGGATAGGATAGAGGATAGGATTGAGGATAGGATAGAGGATAGGATAGACGATAGGATAGGATAGAGGATAGGATAGGATAAAGGAGAGGATAGGATAGAGGATAGGATAGGATAGGATAGAGGATAGGATAGGATAGAGGATAGGATAGGATAGGATAGAGGATAGGATAGGATAGAGGATAGGATAGGATAGAGGATGGGATTGGATAGAGGATAGGATAGGATAGAGGATAGGATAGGATAGAGGATAGGGTAGGATAGAGGATAGGATAGGATAGAGGATAGGACAGGATAGAGGATAGGATAGGATAGAGGATAGGATAGGATAGAGGATAGGATAGAATAGAGGATAGGATAGGATAGAGGATAGGATAAGATAGAGGATAGTATATGATAGAGGATAGGATAGAATAGAGGATAGGATACGATTGAGGATAGGATAGGATAGAGGATAGGATTGAGGATAGGATAGAGGATAGGATAGACGATAGGATAGGATAGAGGATAGGATAGGATAAAGGAGAGGATAGGATAGAGGATAGGATAGGATAGGATAGAGGATAGGATAGGATAGAGGATAGGATAGGATAGGATAGAGGATAGGATAGGATAGAGGATAGGATAGGATAGAGGATGGGATTGGATAGAGGATAGGATAGGATAGAGGATAGGATAGGATAGAGGATAGGATAGGATACAGGATAGGATAGGATAGAGGATAATATAGGATAGAGGATAGGATAGGATAGAGGATAGGATAGGATAGGGGATAGGATAGGATAGAGAATAGGATAGGATAGAGGATACGATAGGATAGAGGATAGGATAGGATAGAGGATAGGATAGGATAGAGGATAGGATAGGACAGAGGATAGGATAGGAAAGAGGTTAGGATAGGATAGAGGATAGGATAGGATAGAGGATAGGATAGGATGGAGGATAGGATGGGATAGAGAATAGGATAGGATAGAGGATATAATAGGATTGAGGAAAGGATAGGATAGAGGATAGGATAGAGGATAGGATAGAGGATAGAGGATCGGATAGAGGATAGGATAGGATAGAGGAAAGGATATAATAGAGGATAGGATAGGTAATTGGATAGGATAGCGGATAGGATAAGGTAGAGGATAGTATAGGATAGAGGATAGGATAGGATAGAGGATAGGATAGGATAAAGGATAGGATAGGATAGAGGATAGGATAGGATAGAGGATAGGATAGGATAGAGGATAGGATAGGATAGAGGATAGGATAGGATAGAGGATAGGATAGGATAGATTATAGGATAGAGGATAGGATAGGATAGAGGATAGGATAGGATAGAGGATAGGATAGGATAGGATAGAGGATAGGAAAGGATAGAGGATAGGATAGGATAGAGGATAGGATTGGATAGAGGAAAGTATAGGATAGAGGATAGGATAGGATAGAGGATAGAGGATAGAGGATAGAGGATAGGATAGGATAGAGGATAGGATAGGATAGAGGATAGGATAGGATAGAGGATAGGATAGGATGGGATAGAGGATAGGATAGGATAGAGGATATAATAGGATTGAGGAAAGGATAGGATAGAGGATAGGATAGGATAGAGGATAGGATAGGATAGAGTATACGATAGAGGATTGGATATGATAGAGGATAGGATTGAGGATACGATAGAGGATAGGATAGAGGATATGATAGGATAGATGATCGGATAGAGGATAGGATAGGATAGAGGATAGGATTGGAAAGAGGGTAGGATAGGATAGAGGATAGGATAGGATAGAGGATAGGATAGGATAGAGGATAGGATAGGATAGAGGATAGGATAGGATAGAGGATAGAATAGGATAGAGGATAGGATAGGATAGAGGATCGGATAGAAGCTAGGATAGGATAGAGGATAGGATAGGATAGAGGATAGGATAGGATAGAGGATAGTATATGATAGAGGATAGGATAGAATAGAGGATAGGATAGGATTGAGGATAGGATAGGATAGAGGATAGGATTGAGGATAGGATAGAGGATAGGATAGAGGATAGGATAGAGGATAGGATAGGATAGAGGATAGGATAGGATAAAGGATAGGATAGGATAGGATAGAGGATAGGATAGGATAGAGGATAGGAAAGGATAGAGGATAGGATAGGATAGAGGATAGGATTGGATAGAGGAAAGTATAGGATAGAGGATAGGATAGGATAGAGGATAGAGGATAGAGGATAGGATAGGATAGGATAGGATAGGATAGAGGATAGGATGGGATAGAGGATAGGATAGGATAGAGGATAGGATAGGATAGAGGATAGAATAGGATAGAGGATAGGGTAGGATAGAGGATAGGATAGGATAGAGGATAGGACAGGATAGAGGATAGGATAGGATGGGATAGAGGATAGGATAGGATAGAGGATATAATAGGATTGAGGAAAGGATAGGATAGAGGATAGGATAGGATAGAGGATAGGATAGGATAGAGGATAGGATAGGATAGAGTATACGATAGAGGATAGGATAGGATAGAGTATACGATAGAGGATAGGATAGAGGATAGGATAAGATAGAGGATAGGATAGGATAGAGGATATGATAGGATAGAGGATAGGATAGGATAGAGGATAGGATAGGATAGAGGATAGGATAGGATAGAGGATAGGATAGGATAGTGGATATATTAGGATAGAGGATAGGATAGGATAGAGGATAGAATAGGAAAGGGGATAGGATAGGATAGAGGATAGGATAGAGGATAGGATAGAGGATAGGATAGAGGATAGGATAGGATAGAGGATAGGATAGGATAGAGGATAGGATAGGATAGTGGATATGACAAGACAGGGGATAGGACAGGGGATAGGATAAGATAGGGGATAGGATAGAGGATAGAGGATAGGATAGGATAGGATAGAGGATAGGATAGAATAGAGGATAGGATAGGATAGAGGATCGGATAGAAGATAGGATAGGATAGAGGATAGGATAGGATAGAGGATAGGATAGAGGATAGGATAGGATAGAGGATAGGATAGGATAGAGGATAGGATTGGAAAGAGGGTAGGATAGGATAGAGGATAGGATAGGATAGAGGATAGGATAGGATAGAGGATAGGATAGGATAGAGGATAGGATAGGACAGAGGATAGGATAGAGGATAGGATAGAGGATAGGATAGAGGATAGGATAGGATAGAGGATAGGATAGGATAGAGGATAGGATAGGATAGAGGATTGGATAGGTAATTGGATAGGATAGAGTATAGAATAAGGTAGAGGATAGGATAGGATAGAGGATATAATAGGATAGAGGATAGGATAGGATAGAGGATAGGATAGGAAAGGGGATAGGATAGGATAGAGGATAGGATAGAGGATAGGATAGAGGATAGGATAGAGGATAGGATAGAGGATAGGATAGGATAGAGGATAGGATAGGATAGAGGATAGGATAGGATACATGATAGGATAGAGGATAGAGGATAGGATAGGATAGAGGATAGGATAGGATAGAGGATAGGATGGGATAGAGGATAGGATAGGATAGAGGATAGAAGAGGATAGAGGATAGGATAGAATAGAGGATAGGATAGGATAGAGGATCGGATAGAAGATAGGATAGGATAGAGGATAGGATAGGATAGAGGATAGGATAGGATAGAGGATAGGATAGAGGATAGGATAGGATAGAGGATAGGATAGGATAGAGGATAGGATTGGAAAGAGGGTAGGATAGGATAGAGGATAGGATAGGATAGAGGATAGGATAGGATAGAGGATAGGATAGGATAGAGGATAGGATAGGATAGAGGATAGGATAGAGGATAGGATAGAGGATAGGATAGGATAGAGGATAGGATAGGATAGAGGATTGGATAGGTAATTGGATAGGATAGAGTATAGAATAAGGTAGAGGATAGGATAGGATAGAGGATATAATAGGATAGAGGATAGGATAGGATAGAGGATAGGATAGGAAAGGGGATAGGATAGGATAGAGGATAGGATAGAGGATAGGATAGAGGATAGGATAGAGGATAGGATAGAGGATAGGATTGAGGATAGGATAGGATAGAGGATAGGATAGGATAGAGGATAGGATAGGATAGAGGATATAATAGGATTGAGGAAAGGATAGGATAGAGGATAGGATAGGATAGAGGATAGGATAGGATAGAGGATAGGATAGGATAGAGGATAGCATAGGATAGAGGATAGGATAGGATAGAGGATAGGATAGAGGATAGGATAGAGGATAGGATAGAGGATATGATAGGATAGAGGATAGGATAGGATAGAGGATAGGATAGGATACAGGATAGGATAGGATAGAGGATAGGATAGGATAGAGGATAGGATAGGTAATTGGATAGGATAGAGTATAGGATAAGGTAGAGGATAGGATAGGATAGAGGATATAATAAGATAGAGGATAGGATAGGATAGAGGATAGGATAGGATAGAGGATATGATAGGATAAAGGATAGGATAGGATAGAGGATAGGATAGGGTAGAGGATAGGATAGGATAGAGGATATAATAGGATTGAGGAAAGGATAGGATAGAGGATAGGATAGGATAGAGGATAGGATAGGATAGAGGATAGGATAGGATAGAGGATAGGATTGGATAGAGGATAGGATAGAGGATAGGATACAGGATAGGATAGAGGATAGGATAGAGGATAGGATAGAGGATAGGATAGAGGATAGGATAGAGGATAGGATAGGATAGACGAACTGATAGAGGATAGAATAGGATGGAGGATAGGATAGGATAGAGAATAGGATGGGATAGAGGTTAGTATAGGGTAGAGGATAGGATAGAATAGAGGATAGGATGGGATAGAGGATAGGATAGGATAGAGGATAGGATAGGATAGAGGATAGGATTGGATAGAGGATAGGATAGAGGATAGGATAGAGGATAGGATAGAGGATAGGATAGAGGATAGGATAGAGGATAGGATAGAGGATAGGATAGAGGATAGGATAGAGGATAGGATAGGATACAGGATAGGATAGGATAGAGGACAGGATGGGATAGAGGATAGGATACGATAGAGGATAGAATAGGATATATGATATTATAGGATAGAGGATAGGATATGATAGAGTAAACGATATTATAGAGCATAAGATAGGGTAGAGGATAGGATAGAGGATAGGATAGGATAGAGGATAGGATAGAGGATAGGATAGAGGATAGGACAAGATAGAGGTTAGGATAGAGGATAGGATAGAGGATAGGATAAGATAGAGGATAGTATAGGATAGACTATAGGATAGGATAGAGGATCGGATAGAGGATAGGATAGGATAGAGGATAGGATAGGATAGAGGATAGGATATAATAGAAGATTGGATAGGATAGAGGATAGGATAGGATAGAGTATCTAATAGAGGATAGGATAGGATAGAGGATAGGATAGGATAGAGGATAGGATAGGGTAGAGGATAGGATAGGATAGAGGATAGGATAGGATAGAGGATAGGATAGGATAGAGGATAGGATAGGATAGAGGATAGGATAGGATAGATGATAGGCTGGGTTAGAGGATAGGATAGGATAGAGGATAGGATAGGATAGAGGATAGGATAGGATAGAGGATAGGATAGGATAGAGGATAGGATAGGATAGAGGATAGGATAGGATAGAGGATAGGATAGGATCGAGGATAGGATAGGATAGACGAACTGATAGAGGATAGAATAGGATGGAGGATAGGATAGGATAGAGAATAGGATGGGATAGAGGTTAGTATAGGATAGAGGATAGGATAGAATAGAGGATAGGATGGGATAGAGGATAGGATAGGATAGAGGATAGAATAGGATAGAGGATAGGATAGGATAGATGATAGGATAGGATAGAGGATAGGATAGGATAGAGGATAGGATAGGATGGGATAGAGGATAGGATAGGATAGAGGATATAATAGGATTGTGGAAAGAATAGGATAGAGGATAGGATAGGATAGAGGATAGGATAGGATAGAGTATACGATAGAGGATTGGATATGATAGAGGATAGGATTGAGGATACGATAGAGGATAGGATAGAGGATAGGATAAGATAGAGGATAGGATAGGATAGAGGATATGATAGTATAGATGATCGGATAGAGGATAGGATAGGATAGAGGATAGGATAGGAAAGAGGGTAGGATAGGATTGAGGATAGGATAGGATAGAGGATAGGATGGGATAGAGGATAGGATAATATTGAGGATAGAATAGGATAGAGGATAGGATAGGATAGAGGATAGGATAGGATAGAGGATAGGATAGGATAGAGGATAGGATAGGATAGAGGATAGGATAGGATAGAGGATAGGATAGGATGGGATAGAGGATAGGATAGGATAGAGGTTATATAATAGGATTGAGGAAAGGATAGGGTAGAGGATAGGATAGGATAGAGGATAGGATAGGATAGAGGATAGGATAGGATAGAGGATAGGATAGAGGATAGGATAGGATAGAGGATAGGATAGGATAGAGGATAGGATAGGATAGAGGATTGGATAGGTAATTGGATAGGATAGAGTATAGGATAAGGTAGAGGATAGGATAGGATAGAGGATATAATAGGATAGAGGATAGGATAGGATAGAGGAAAGGATAGGAAAGAGGATAGGATAGGATAGAGTATACGATAGAGGATTGGATATGATAGAGGATAGGATTGAGGATACGATAGAGGATAGGATAGAGGATAGGATAAGATAGAGGATAGGGTAGGATAGAGGATATGATAGGATAGATGATCGGGTAGAGGATAGGATAGGAAAGAGGGTAGGATAGGATAGAGGATAGATTAGGATAGAGGATAGGATAGGATAGACGATCTGATAGAGGATAGAATAGGTTGGAGGATAGTATAGGATAGAGAATAGGATGGGATAGAGGTTAGTATAGGATAGAGGATAGGATAGAATAGAGGATAGGATGGGATAGAGGATAGGATAGGATAGAGGATAGAATAGGATAGAGGATAGGATAGGATAGATGATAGGATAGGATAGAGGATAGGATAGGATAGAGGATAGGATAGGATGGGATAGAGGATAGGATAGGATAGAGGATATAATAGGATTGTGGAAAGAATAGGATAGAGGATAGGATAGGATAGAGGATAGGATAGGATAGAGTATACGATAGAGGATTGGATATGATAGAGGATAGGATTGAGGATACGATAGAGGATAGGATAGAGGATAGGATAAGATAGAGGATAGGATAGGATAGAGGATATGATAGTATAGATGATCGGATAGAGGATAGGATAGGATAGAGGATAGGATAGGAAAGAGGGTAGGATAGGATAGAGGATAGGATAGGATAGAGGATAGGATAGGATAGAGGATAGGATAGGATAGAGGATAGGATAGGATAGAGGATAGGATAGGATAGAGGATAGGATAGGATAGAGGATAGGATAGGATAGAGGATAGGATACAGGATAGGATAGGATAGAGGATAGGATACAGGATAGGATAGGATAGAGGATAGGATAGGATAGAGGATAGGATAGGTAATTGGATAGGATAGAGTATAGGATAAGGTAGAGGATAGGATAGGATAGAGGATATAATAGGATAGAGGATAGGATAGGATAGAGGATAGGATAGGATAGAGGATAGGATAGGATAGAGGATAGGATAGGATAGAGGATAGGATAGGATAGAGGATAGGATAGGATAGAGGATAGGATAGGATAGAGGATATAATAGGATTGAGGAAAGGATAGGATAGAGGATAGGATAGGATAGAGGATAGGATAGGGTAGAGGATAGGATAGGATAGAGGATAGGATAGGATATAGGATATAGGATAGGATAGGATAGAGGATAGGATAGGATAGAGGATAGGATAGGATAGAGGATAGGATAGATGATAGGATAGGATAGAGGATAGGATAGGATAGAGGATAGGATAGGATAGAGGATAGGATAGGATAGAGGATAGGATGGGATAGAGGATAGGATAGGATAGAGGATATAATAGGATTGAGGAAAGGATAGGATAGAGGTTAGGATAGGATAGAGTATACGATAGAGGATTGGATATGATAGAGGATAGGATTGAGGATACGATAGAGGATAGGATAGAGGATAGGATAAGATAGAGGATAGGGTAGGATAGAGGATATGATAGGATAGATGATCGGGTAGAGGATAGGATAGGAAAGAGGGTAGGATAGGATAGAGGATAGGATAGGATAGAGGATAGGATAGGATAGACGATCTGATAGAGGATGGAATAGGATGGAGGATAGGATAGGATAGAGAATAGGATGGGATAGAGGTTAGCATAGGATAGAGGATAGGATAGAATAGAGGATAGGATGGGATAGAGGATAGGATAGGATAGAGGATAGAATAGGATAGAGGATAGGATAGGATAGATGATAGGATAGGATAGAGGATAGGATAGGATAGAGGATAGGATAGGATGGGATAGAGGATAGGATAGGATAGAGGATATAATAGGATTGTGGAAAGAATAGGATAGAGGATAGGATAGGATAGAGGATAGGATAGGATAGAGTCTACGATAGAGGATTGGATATGATAGAGGATAGGATTGAGGATACGATAGAGGATAGGATAGAGGATAGGATAAGATAGAGGATAGGATAGGATAGAGGATATGATAGTATAGATGATCGGATAGAGGATAGGATAGGATAGAGGATAGGATAGGAAAGAGGGTAGGATAGGATAGAGGATAGGATAGGATAGAGGATAGGATGGGATAGAGGATAGGATAGGATTGAGGATAGAATAGGATAGAGGATAGGATAGGATAGAGGATAGGATAGGACAGAGGATAGGATAGGATAGAGGATAGGATAGGATGGGATAGAGGATAGGATAGGATAGAGGATAGGATAGGATAGAGGATAGGATAGGATAGACGATCTGATAGAGGATAGAATAGGATGGAGGATAGGATAGGATAGAGGATAGGATAGGATAGAGGTTAGTATAGGATAGAGGATAGGATAGGATAGACGATCTGATAGAGGATAGAATAGGATGGAGGATAGGATAGGATAGAGGATAGGATAGGATAGAGGATAGGATAGGATGGGATAGAGGATAGGATAGGATAGAGGTTATATAATAGGATTGAGGAAAGGATAGGATAGAGGATAGGATAGGATAGAGGATAGGATAGGATAGAGGATAGGATAGGATAGAGGGTAGGATAGGATGGAGGATAGGGTAGGATAGAGGATAGGATAGGATAGAGGATAGGATAGGATAGAGGATAGGATAGGATAGAGGATAGGATAGGGTGGGATAGAGGATAGGGTAGGATAGAGGTTATATAATAGGATTGAGGAAAGGATAGGATAGAGGATAGGATAGGATAGAGGATAGTATAGGATAGAGGATAGGATAGGATAGAGGATAGGATAGGTTAGAGGATAGGATAGGATAGAGGATAGGATAGGATAGAGGATAGGATAGGATAGAGGATAGGATAGGATAGAGGATAGGATAGGATAGAGGATAGGATAGGATAGATGATAGGCTGGGTTAGAGGATAGGATAGGATAGAGGATAGGATAGGATAGAGGATAGGATAGGATAGAGGATAGGATAGGATAGAGGATAGGATAGGATAGAGGATAGGATAGGATAGAGGATAGGATAGGATAGAGGATAGGATAGGATAGAGGATAGGATAGGATAGAGGATAGGATAGGATAGACGAACTGATAGAGGATAGAATAGGATGGAGGATAGGATAGGATAGAGAATAGGATGGGATAGAGGTTAGTATAGGATAGAGGATAGGATAGAATAGAGGATAGGATGGGATAGAGGATAGGATAGGATAGAGGATAGAATAGGATAGAGGATAGGATAGGATAGATGATAGGATAGGATAGAGGATAGGATAGGATAGAGGATAGGATAGGATGGGATAGAGGATAGGATAGGATAGAGGATATAATAGGATTGTGGAAAGAATAGGATAGAGGATAGGATAGGATAGAGGATAGGATAGGATAGAGTATACGATAGAGGATTGGATATGATAGAGGATAGGATTGAGGATACGATAGAGGATAGGATAGAGGATAGGATAAGATAGAGGATAGGATAGGATAGAGGATATGATAGTATAGATGATCGGATAGAGGATAGGATAGGATAGAGGATAGGATAGGAAAGAGGGTAGGATAGGATTGAGGATAGGATAGGATAGAGGATAGGATGGGATAGAGGTTAGTATAGGATAGAGGATAGGATAGAATAGAGGATAGGATGGGATAGAGGATAGGATAGGATAGAGGATAGAATAGGATAGAGGATAGGATAGGATAGATGATAGGATAGGATAGAGGATAGGATAGGATAGAGGATAGGATAGGATGGGATAGAGGATAGGATAGGATAGAGGATATAATAGGATTGTGGAAAGAATAGGATAGAGGATAGGATAGGATAGAGGATAGGATAGGATAGAGTATACGATAGAGGATTGGATATGATAGAGGATAGGATTGAGGATACGATAGAGGATAGGATAGAGGATAGGATAAGATAGAGGATAGGATAGGATAGAGGATATGATAGTATAGATGATCGGATAGAGGATAGGATAGGATAGAGGATAGGATAGGAAAGAGGGTAGGATAGGATAGAGGATAGGATAGGATAGAGGATAGGATAGGATAGAGGATAGGATAGGATAGAGGATAGGATAGGATAGAGGATAGGATAGGATAGAGGATAGGATAGGATAGAGGATAGGATAGGATAGAGGATAGGATACAGGATAGGATAGGATAGAGGATAGGATACAGGATAGGATAGGATAGAGGATAGGATAGGATAGAGGATAGGATAGGTAATTGGATAGGATAGAGTATAGGATAAGGTAGAGGATAGGATAGGATAGAGGATATAATAGGATAGAGGATAGGATAGGATAGAGGATAGGATAGGATAGAGGATAGGATAGGATAGAGGATAGGATAGGATAGAGGATAGGATAGGATAGAGGATAGGATAGGATAGAGGATAGGATAGGATAGAGGATATAATAGGATTGAGGAAAGGATAGGATAGAGGATAGGATAGGATAGAGGATAGGATAGGGTAGAGGATAGGATAGGATAGAGGATAGGATAGGATATAGGATATAGGATAGGATAGGATAGAGGATAGGATAGGATAGAGGATAGGATAGGATAGAGGATAGGATAGATGATAGGATAGGATAGAGGATAGGATAGGATAGAGGATAGGATAGGATAGAGGATAGGATAGGATAGAGGATAGGATGGGATAGAGGATAGGATAGGATAGAGGATATAATAGGATTGAGGAAAGGATAGGATAGAGGTTAGGATAGGATAGAGTATACGATAGAGGATTGGATATGATAGAGGATAGGATTGAGGATACGATAGAGGATAGGATAGAGGATAGGATAAGATAGAGGATAGGGTAGGATAGAGGATATGATAGGATAGATGATCGGGTAGAGGATAGGATAGGAAAGAGGGTAGGATAGGATAGAGGATAGGATAGGATAGAGGATAGGATAGGATAGACGATCTGATAGAGGATGGAATAGGATGGAGGATAGGATAGGATAGAGAATAGGATGGGATAGAGGTTAGCATAGGATAGAGGATAGGATAGAATAGAGGATAGGATGGGATAGAGGATAGGATAGGATAGAGGATAGAATAGGATAGAGGATAGGATAGGATAGATGATAGGATAGGATAGAGGATAGGATAGGATAGAGGATAGGATAGGATGGGATAGAGGATAGGATAGGATAGAGGATATAATAGGATTGTGGAAAGAATAGGATAGAGGATAGGATAGGATAGAGGATAGGATAGGATAGAGTCTACGATAGAGGATTGGATATGATAGAGGATAGGATTGAGGATACGATAGAGGATAGGATAGAGGATAGGATAAGATAGAGGATAGGATAGGATAGAGGATATGATAGTATAGATGATCGGATAGAGGATAGGATAGGATAGAGGATAGGATAGGAAAGAGGGTAGGATAGGATAGAGGATAGGATAGGATAGAGGATAGGATGGGATAGAGGATAGGATAGGATTGAGGATAGAATAGGATAGAGGATAGGATAGGATAGAGGATAGGATAGGACAGAGGATAGGATAGGATAGAGGATAGGATAGGATGGGATAGAGGATAGGATAGGATAGAGGATAGGATAGGATAGAGGATAGGATAGGATAGACGATCTGATAGAGGATAGAATAGGATGGAGGATAGGATAGGATAGAGGATAGGATAGGATAGAGGTTAGTATAGGATAGAGGATAGGATAGAATAGAGGATAGGATGGGATAGAGGATAGGATAGGATAGAGGATAGAATAGGATAGAGGATAGGATAGGATAGATGATAGGATAGGATAGAGGATAGGATAGGATAGAGGATAGGATAGGATGGGATAGAGGATAGGATAGGATAGAGGATATAATAGGATTGTGGAAAGAATAGGATAGAGGATAGGATAGGATAGAGGATAGGATAGGATAGAGTATACGATAGAGGATTGGATATGATAGAGGATAGGATTGAGGATACGATAGAGGATAGGATAGAGGATAGGATAAGATAGAGGATAGGATAGGATAGAGGATATGATAGTATAGATGATCGGATAGAGGATAGGATAGGATAGAGGATAGGATAGGAAAGAGGGTAGGATAGGATTGAGGATAGGATAGGATAGAGGATAGGATGGGATAGAGGTTAGTATAGGATAGAGGATAGGATAGAATAGAGGATAGGATGGGATAGAGGATAGGATAGGATAGAGGATAGAATAGGATAGAGGATAGGATAGGATAGATGATAGGATAGGATAGAGGATAGGATAGGATAGAGGATAGGATAGGATGGGATAGAGGATAGGATAGGATAGAGGATATAATAGGATTGTGGAAAGAATAGGATAGAGGATAGGATAGGATAGAGGATAGGATAGGATAGAGTATACGATAGAGGATTGGATATGATAGAGGATAGGATTGAGGATACGATAGAGGATAGGATAGAGGATAGGATAAGATAGAGGATAGGATAGGATAGAGGATATGATAGTATAGATGATCGGATAGAGGATAGGATAGGATAGAGGATAGGATAGGAAAGAGGGTAGGATAGGATAGAGGATAGGATAGGATAGAGGATAGGATAGGATAGAGGATAGGATAGGATAGAGGATAGGATAGGATAGAGGATAGGATAGGATAGAGGATAGGATAGGATAGAGGATAGGATAGGATAGAGGATAGGATACAGGATAGGATAGGATAGAGGATAGGATACAGGATAGGATAGGATAGAGGATAGGATAGGATAGAGGATAGGATAGGTAATTGGATAGGATAGAGTATAGGATAAGGTAGAGGATAGGATAGGATAGAGGATATAATAGGATAGAGGATAGGATAGGATAGAGGATAGGATAGGATAGAGGATAGGATAGGATAGAGGATAGGATAGGATAGAGGATAGGATAGGATAGAGGATAGGATAGGATAGAGGATAGGATAGGATAGAGGATATAATAGGATTGAGGAAAGGATAGGATAGAGGATAGGATAGGATAGAGGATAGGATAGGGTAGAGGATAGGATAGGATAGAGGATAGGATAGGATATAGGATATAGGATAGGATAGGATAGAGGATAGGATAGGATAGAGG
Organism: Halictus rubicundus; assembly: GCF_050948215.1. Taxonomy (NCBI): domain Eukaryota; kingdom Metazoa; phylum Arthropoda; class Insecta; order Hymenoptera; family Halictidae; genus Halictus; species Halictus rubicundus. The sequence goes on along the minus strand of NW_027489139.1, from coordinate 78,973 downwards.
ATAGGATAGGATAGAGGATAGGATAGATGATAGGATAGGATAGAGGATAGGATAGGATAGAGGATAGGATAGGATAGAGGATAGGATAGGATAGAGGATAGGATGGGATAGAGGATAGGATAGGATAGAGGATATAATAGGATTGAGGAAAGGATAGGATAGAGGTTAGGATAGGATAGAGTATACGATAGAGGATTGGATATGATAGAGGATAGGATTGAGGATACGATAGAGGATAGGATAGAGGATAGGATAAGATAGAGGATAGGGTAGGATAGAGGATATGATAGGATAGATGATCGGGTAGAGGATAGGATAGGAAAGAGGGTAGGATAGGATAGAGGATAGGATAGGATAGAGGATAGGATAGGATAGACGATCTGATAGAGGATGGAATAGGATGGAGGATAGGATAGGATAGAGAATAGGATGGGATAGAGGTTAGCATAGGATAGAGGATAGGATAGAATAGAGGATAGGATGGGATAGAGGATAGGATAGGATAGAGGATAGAATAGGATAGAGGATAGGATAGGATAGATGATAGGATAGGATAGAGGATAGGATAGGATAGAGGATAGGATAGGATGGGATAGAGGATAGGATAGGATAGAGGATATAATAGGATTGTGGAAAGAATAGGATAGAGGATAGGATAGGATAGAGGATAGGATAGGATAGAGTCTACGATAGAGGATTGGATATGATAGAGGATAGGATTGAGGATACGATAGAGGATAGGATAGAGGATAGGATAAGATAGAGGATAGGATAGGATAGAGGATATGATAGTATAGATGATCGGATAGAGGATAGGATAGGATAGAGGATAGGATAGGAAAGAGGGTAGGATAGGATAGAGGATAGGATAGGATAGAGGATAGGATGGGATAGAGGATAGGATAGGATTGAGGATAGAATAGGATAGAGGATAGGATAGGATAGAGGATAGGATAGGACAGAGGATAGGATAGGATAGAGGATAGGATAGGATGGGATAGAGGATAGGATAGGATAGAGGATAGGATAGGATAGAGGATAGGATAGGATAGACGATCTGATAGAGGATAGAATAGGATGGAGGATAGGATAGGATAGAGGATAGGATAGGATAGAGGTTAGTATAGGATAGAGGATAGGATAGGATAGACGATCTGATAGAGGATAGAATAGGATGGAGGATAGGATAGGATAGAGGATAGGATAGGATAGAGGATAGGATAGGATGGGATAGAGGATAGGATAGGATAGAGGTTATATAATAGGATTGAGGAAAGGATAGGATAGAGGATAGGATAGGATAGAGGATAGGATAGGATAGAGGATAGGATAGGATAGAGGGTAGGATAGGATGGAGGATAGGGTAGGATAGAGGATAGGATAGGATAGAGGATAGGATAGGATAGAGGATAGGATAGGATAGAGGATAGGATAGGGTGGGATAGAGGATAGGGTAGGATAGAGGTTATATAATAGGATTGAGGAAAGGATAGGATAGAGGATAGGATAGGATAGAGGATAGTATAGGATAGAGGATAGGATAGGATAGAGGATAGGATAGGTTAGAGGATAGGATAGGATAGAGGATAGGATAGGATAGAGGATAGAATAGGATGGAGGATAGGATAGGATAGAGAATAGGATGGGATAGAGGTTAGTATAGGATAGAGGATAGGATAGAATAGAGGATAGGATGGGATAGAGGATAGGATAGGATAGAGGATAGAATAGGATAGAGGATAGGATAGGATAGATGATAGGATAGGATAGAGGATAGGATAGGATAGAGGATAGGATAGGATGGGATAGAGGATAGGATAGGATAGAGGATATAATAGGATTGTGGAAAGAATAGGATAGAGGATAGGATAGGATAGAGGATAGGATAGGATAGAGTATACGATAGAGGATTGGATATGATAGAGGATAGGATTGAGGATACGATAGAGGATAGGATAGAGGATAGGATAAGATAGAGGATAGGATAGGATAGAGGATATGATAGTATAGATGATCGGATAGAGGATAGGATAGGATAGAGGATAGGATAGGAAAGAGGGTAGGATAGGATTGAGGATAGGATAGGATAGAGGATAGGATGGGATAGAGGATAGGATAATATTGAGGATAGAATAGGATAGAGGATAGGATAGGATAGAGGATAGGATAGGATAGAGGATAGGATAGGATAGAGGATAGGATAGGATAGAGGATAGGATAGGATAGAGGATAGGATAGGATGGGATAGAGGATAGGATAGGATAGAGGTTATATAATAGGATTGAGGAAAGGATAGGATAGAGGATAGGATAGGATAGAGGATAGGATAGGATAGAGGATAGGATAGGATAGAGGATAGGATAGAGGATAGGATAGGATAGAGGATTGGATAGGTAATTGGATAGGATAGAGTATAGGATAAGGTAGAGGATAGGATAGGATAGAGGATATAATAGGATAGAGGATAGGATAGGATAGAGGAAAGGATAGGAAAGAGGATAGGATAGGATAGAGTATACGATAGAGGATTGGATATGATAGAGGATAGGATTGAGGATACGATAGAGGATAGGATAGAGGATAGGATAAGATAGAGGATAGGGTAGGATAGAGGATATGATAGGATAGATGATCGGGTAGAGGATAGGATAGGAAAGAGGGTAGGATAGGATAGAGGATAGGATAGGATAGAGGATAGGATAGGATAGACGATCTGATAGAGGATAGAATAGGTTGGAGGATAGTATAGGATAGAGAATAGGATGGGATAGAGGTTAGTATAGGATAGAGGATAGGATAGAATAGAGGATAGGATGGGATAGAGGATAGGATAGGATAGAGGATAGAATAGGATAGAGGATAGGATAGGATAGATGATAGGATAGGATAGAGGATAGGATAGGATAGAGGATAGGATAGGATGGGATAGAGGATAGGATAGGATAGAGGATATAATAGGATTGTGGAAAGAATAGGATAGAGGATAGGATAGGATAGAGGATAGGATAGGATAGAGTATACGATAGAGGATTGGATATGATAGAGGATAGGATTGAGGATACGATAGAGGATAGGATAGAGGATAGGATAAGATAGAGGATAGGATAGGATAGAGGATATGATAGTATAGATGATCGGATAGAGGATAGGATAGGATAGAGGATAGGATAGGAAAGAGGGTAGGATAGGATAGAGGATAGGATAGGATAGAGGATAGGATAGGATAGAGGATAGGATAGGATAGAGGATAGGATAGGATAGAGGATAGGATAGGATAGAGGATAGGATAGGATAGAGGATAGGATAGGATAGAGGATAGGATACAGGATAGGATAGGATAGAGGATAGGATAGGATAGAGGATAGGATAGGTAATTGGATAGGATAGAGTATAGGATAAGGTAGAGGATAGGATAGGATAGAGGATATAATAGGATAGAGGATAGGATAGGATAGAGGATAGGATAGGATAGAGGATAGGATAGGATAGAGGATAGGATAGGATAGAGGATAGGATAGGATAGAGGATAGGATAGGATAGAGGATAGGATAGGATAGAGGATATAATAGGATTGAGGAAAGAATAGGATAGAGGATAGGATAGGATAGAGGATAGGATAGGATAGAGTATACGATAGAGGATTGGATATGATAGAGGATAGGATTGAGGATACGATAGAGGATAGGATAGAGGATAGGATAAGATAGAGGATAGGATAGGATAGAGGATATGATAGTATAGATGATCGGATAGAGGGTAGGATAGGATAGAGGATAGGATAGGAAAGAGGGTAGGATAGGATAGAGGATAGGATAGGATAGAGGATAGGATGGGATAGAGGATAGGATAGGATTGAGGATAGAATAGGATAGAGGATAGGATAGGATAGAGGATAGGATAGGACAGAGGATAGGATAGGATAGAGGATAGGATAGGATGGGATAGAGGATAGGATAGGATAGAGGATAGGATAGGATAGAGGATAGGATAGGATAGACGATCTGATAGAGGATAGAATAGGATGGAGGATAGGATAGGATAGAGGATAGGATAGGATAGAGGTTAGTATAGGATAGAGGATAGGATAGGATAGACGATCTGATAGAGGATAGAATAGGATGGAGGATAGGATAGGATAGAGGATAGGATAGGATAGAGGATAGGATAGGATGGGATAGAGGATAGGATAGGATAGAGGTTATATAATAGGATTGAGGAAAGGATAGGATAGAGGATAGGATAGGATAGAGGATAGGATAGGATAGAGGATAGGATAGGATAGAGGGTAGGATAGGATGGAGGATAGGGTAGGATAGAGGATAGGATAGGATAGAGGATAGGATAGGATAGAGGATAGGATAGGATAGAGGATAGGATAGGGTGGGATAGAGGATAGGGTAGGATAGAGGTTATATAATAGGATTGAGGAAAGGATAGGATAGAGGATAGGATAGGATAGAGGATAGTATAGGATAGAGGATAGGATAGGATAGAGGATAGGATAGGTTAGAGGATAGGATAGGATAGAGGATAGGATAGGATAGAGGATAGGATAGGATAGAGGATAGGATAGGATAGAGGATAGGATAGGATAGAGGATAGGATAGGATAGATGATAGGCTGGGTTAGAGGATAGGATAGGATAGAGGATAGGATAGGATAGAGGATAGGATAGGATAGAGGATAGGATAGGATAGAGGATAGGATAGGATAGAGGATAGGATAGGATAGAGGATAGGATAGGATAGAGGATAGGATAGGATAGACGAACTGATAGAGGATAGAATAGGATGGAGGATAGGATAGGATAGAGAATAGGATGGGATAGAGGTTAGTATAGGATAGAGGATAGGATAGAATAGAGGATAGGATGGGATAGAGGATAGGATAGGATAGAGGATAGAATAGGATAGAGGATAGGATAGGATAGATGATAGGATAGGATAGAGGATAGGATAGGATAGAGGATAGGATAGGATGGGATAGAGGATAGGATAGGATAGAGGATATAATAGGATTGTGGAAAGAATAGGATAGAGGATAGGATAGGATAGAGGATAGGATAGGATAGAGTATACGATAGAGGATTGGATATGATAGAGGATAGGATTGAGGATACGATAGAGGATAGGATAGAGGATAGGATAAGATAGAGGATAGGATAGGATAGAGGATATGATAGTATAGATGATCGGATAGAGGATAGGATAGGATAGAGGATAGGATAGGAAAGAGGGTAGGATAGGATTGAGGATAGGATAGGATAGAGGATAGGATGGGATAGAGGATAGGATAATATTGAGGATAGAATAGGATAGAGGATAGGATAGGATAGAGGATAGGATAGGATAGAGGATAGGATAGGATAGAGGATAGGATAGGATAGAGGATAGGATAGGATAGAGGATAGGATAGGATAGAGGATAGGATAGGATGGGATAGAGGATAGGATAGGATAGAGGTTATATAATAGGATTGAGGAAAGGATAGGATAGAGGATAGGATAGGATAGAGGATAGGATAGGATAGAGGATAGGATAGGATAGAGGATAGGATAGAGGATAGGATAGGATAGAGGATAGGATAGGATAGAGGATTGGATAGGTAATTGGATAGGATAGAGTATAGGATAAGGTAGAGGATAGGATAGGATAGAGGATATAATAGGATAGAGGATAGGATAGGATAGAGGAAAGGATAGGAAAGAGGATAGGATAGGATAGAGTATACGATAGAGGATTGGATATGATAGAGGATAGGATTGAGGATACGATAGAGGATAGGATAGAGGATAGGATAAGATAGAGGATAGGGTAGGATAGAGGATATGATAGTATAGATGATCGGATAGAGGATAGGATAGGATAGAGGATAGGATAGGAAAGAGGGTAGGATAGGATAGAGGATAGGATAGGATAGAGGATAGGATAGGATAGAGGATAGGATAGGATAGAGGATAGGATAGGATAGAGGATAGGATAGGATAGAGGATAGGATAGGATAGAGGATAGGATAGGATAGAGGATAGGATACAGGATAGGATAGGATAGAGGATAGGATAGGATAGAGGATAGGATAGGTAATTGGATAGGATAGAGTATAGGATAAGGTAGAGGATAGGATAGGATAGAGGATATAATAGGATAGAGGATAGGATAGGATAGAGGATAGGATAGGATAGAGGATAGGATAGGATAGAGGATAGGATAGGATAGAGGATAGGATAGGATAGAGGATAGGATAGGATAGAGGATAGGATAGGATAGAGGATATAATAGGATTGAGGAAAGGATAGGATAGAGGATAGGATAGGATAGAGGATAGGATAGGGTAGAGGATAGGATAGGATAGAGGATAGGATAGGATATAGGACATAGGATAGGATAGGATAGAGGATAGGATAGGATAGAGGATAGGATAGGATAGAGGATAGGATAGATGATAGGATAGGATAGAGGATAGGATAGGATAGAGGATAGGATAGGATAGAGGATAGGATAGGATAGAGGATAGGATGGGATAGAGGATAGGATTGGATAGAGGATATAATAGGATTGAGGAAAGGATAGGATAGAGGTTAGGATAGGATAGAGTATACGATAGAGGATTGGATATGATAGAGGATAGGATTGAGGATACGATAGAGGATAGGATAGAGGATAGGATAAGATAGAGGATAGGGTAGGATAGAGGATATGATAGGATAGATGATCGGGTAGAGGATAGGATAGGAAAGAGGGTAGGATAGGATAGAGGATAGGATAGGATAGAGGATAGGATAGGATAGACGATCTGATAGAGGATGGAATAGGATGGAGGATAGGATAGGATAGAGAATAGGATGGGATAGAGGTTAGCATAGGATAGAGGATAGGATAGAATAGAGGATAGGATGGGATAGAGGATAGGATAGGATAGAGGATAGAATAGGATAGAGGATAGGATAGGATAGATGATAGGATAGGATAGAGGATAGGATAGGATAGAGGATAGGATAGGATGGGATAGAGGATAGGATAGGATAGAGGATATAATAGGATTGTGGAAAGAATAGGATAGAGGATAGGATAGGATAGAGGATAGGATAGGATAGAGTATACGATAGAGGATTGGATATGATAGAGGATAGGATTGAGGATACGATAGAGGATAGGATAGAGGATAGGATAAGATAGAGGATAGGATAGGATAGAGGATATGATAGTATAGATGATCGGATAGAGGATAGGATAGGATAGAGGATAGGATAGGAAAGAGGGTAGGATAGGATAGAGGATAGGATAGGATAGAGGATAGGATGGGATAGAGGATAGGATAGGATTGAGGATAGAATAGGATAGAGGATAGGATAGGATAGAGGATAGGATAGGACAGAGGATAGGATAGGATAGAGGATAGGATAGGATGGGATAGAGGATAGGATAGGATAGAGGATAGGATAGGATAGAGGATAGGATAGGATAGAGGATAGGATAGGATAGACGATCTGATAGAGGATAGAATAGGATGGAGGATAGGATAGGATAGAGGATAGGATAGGATAGAGGTTAGTATAGGATAGAGGATAGGATAGGATAGACGATCTGATAGAGGATAGAATAGGATGGAGGATAGGATAGGATAGAGGATAGGATAGGATAGAGGATAGGATAGGATGGGATAGAGGATAGGATAGGATAGAGGTTATATAATAGGATTGAGGAAAGGATAGGATAGAGGATAGGATAGGATAGAGGATAGGATAGGATAGAGGATAGGATAGGATAGAGGGTAGGATAGGATGGAGGATAGGGTAGGATAGAGGATAGGATAGGATAGAGGATAGGATAGGATAGAGGATAGGATAGGATAGAGGATAGGATAGGGTGGGATAGAGGATAGGGTAGGATAGAGGTTATATAATAGGATTGAGGAAAGGATAGGATAGAGGATAGGATAGGACAGAGGATAGTATAGGATAGAGGATAGGATAGGATAGAGGATAGGATAGGTTAGAGGATAGGATAGGATAGAGGATAGGATAGGATAGAGGATAGGATAGGATAGAGGATAGCATAGAGGATAGGATAGAGGATAGGATAGAGGATAGGATAGAGGATAGGATAGGATAGAGGATAGGATAGGATAGAGGATAGGATAGAGGATAGGATAGGATAGAGGATAGGATAGGATAGAGGATTGGATAGGTAATTGGATAGGATAGAGTATAGGATAAGGTAGAGGATAGGATAGGATAGAGGATATAATAGGATAGAGGATAGGATAGGATAGAGGAAAGGATAGGAAAGAGGATAGGATAGGATAGAGGATAGGATAGGATAGAGGATAGGATAGGATAGAGGATAGGATAGGATAGAGGATAGGATAGGATAGAGGATAGGATAGGATAGAGGATAGGATAGGATAGAGGATAGGATAGGATAGAGGATAGGATAGGATAGAGGATAGGATAGGATAGAGGATAGGATAGGATAGAGGATAGGATAGGATAGAGGATAGGATAGGATAGAGGATAGGATAGGATAGAGGATAGGATAGGATAGAGGATAGGATAGGATAGAGGATAGGATAGGATAGAGGATAGGATAGGATAGAGGATAGGATAGGATAGAGGATAGGATAGGATAGAGGATAGGATAGGATAGAGGATAGGATAGGATAGAGGATAGGATAGGATAGAGGATAGGATAGGATAGAGGATAGGATAGGATAGAGGATAGGATAGGATAGAGGATAGGATAGGATAGAGGATAGGATAGGATAGAGGATAGGATAGGATAGAGGATAGGATAGGATAGAGGATAGGATAGGATAGAGGATAGGATAGGATAGAGGATAGGATACAGGATAGGATAGGATAGAGGATAGGATAGGATAGAGGATAGGATAGGTAATTGGATAGGATAGAGTATAGGATAAGGTAGAGGATAGGATAGGATAGAGGATATAATAGGATAGAGGATAGGATAGGATAGAGGATAGGATAGGATAGAGGATAGGATAGGATAAAGGATAGGATAGGATAGAGGATAGGATAGGGTAGAGGATAGGATAGGATAGAGGATAGGATAGGATAAAGGATATAATAGGATTGAGGAAAGGATAGGATAGAGGATAGGATAGGATAGAGGATAGGATAGGGTAGAGGATAGGATAGGATAGAGGAGAGGATAGGATATAGGATATAGGATAGGATAGGATAGAGGATAGGATAGGATAGAGGATAGGATAGGATAGAGGATAGGATAGGATAGAGGATAGGATAGGATAGAGGATAGGATAGGATAGAGGATAGGATAGATGATAGGATAGGATAGAGGATAGGATAGGATAGAGGATAGGATGGGATAGAGGATAGGATAGGATAGAGGATAGAATTGGATAGAGGGTAGGATAGGATAGAGGATATGATAGGATAGAGGATAGGATAGGATAGAGGATAGGATAGGATGGGATAGAGGATAGGATAGGATAGAGGATATAATAGGATTGAGGAAAGGATAGGATAGAGGATAGGATAGGATAGAGTGTACGATAGAGGATTGGATATGATAGAGGATAGGATTGAGGATACGATAGAGGATAGGATACAGGATAGGATAAAGGATAGGATAGGATAGAGGATAGGATAGGATAGAGGATAGGATAGAGGATAGGATAGGATAGAGGATAGGATAGGATAGAGGATAGGATAGGATAGAGGATAGGATAGGATAGAGGATAGGATAGGATGGGATAGAGGATAGGGTAGGATAGAGGTTATATAATAGGATTGAGGAAAGGATACGATAGAGGATAGGATAGGATAGAGGATAGTATAGGATAGAGGATAGGATAGGATAGAGGATAGGATAGGATAAAGGATAGGATAGGATAGAGGGTAGGATAGGATAGAAGATAGGATAGGTTAGAGGATAGGATAGGATAGAGGATAGGATAGGATAGAGGATAGGATAGGATAGAGGATAGGATAGGATAGAGGATAGGATAGCATAGAGGATTGGATAGGTAATTGGATAGGATAGAGTATAGGATAAGGTAGAGGATAGGATAGGATAGAGGATATAATAGGATAGAGGATAGGATAGGATAGAGGAAAGGATAGGAAAGAGGATAGGATAGGATAGAGGATAGGATAGGATAGAGGATAGGATAGAGGATAGGATAGGATAGAGGATAGGATAGGATAGAGGATAGGATAGGATAGAGGATAGTATAGGATAGAGGATAGGATAGGATAGAGGATACGATAGAGGATTGGATATGATAGAGGATAGGATTGAGGATACGATAGAGGATAGGATGGAGGATAGGATAGGATAGAGGATAGGATAGGATAGAGGTTAGTATAGGATAGAGGATAGGATAGGATAGACGATCTGATAGAGGATAGAATAGGATGGAGGATAGGATAGGATAGAGGATAGGATAGGATAGAGGATAGGATAGGATGGGATAGAGGATAGGATAGGATAGAGGTTATATAATAGGATTGAGGAAAGGATAGTATAGAGGATAGGATAGGATAGAGGATAGGATAGGATAGAGGATAGGATAGGATAGAGGGTAGGATAGGATGGAGGATAGGGTAGGATAGAGGATAGGATAGGATAGAGGATAGGATAGGATAGAGGATAGGATAGGATAGAGGATAGGATAGGGTGGGATAGAGGATAGGGTAGGATAGAGGTTATATAATAGGATTGAGGAAAGGATAGGATAGAGGATAGGATAGGATAGAGGATAGTATAGGATAGAGGATAGGATAGGATAGAGGATAGGATAGGTTAGAGGATAGGATAGGATAGAGGATAGGATAGGATAGAGGATAGGATAGGATAGAGGATAGCATAGAGGATAGGATAGAGGATAGGATAGAGGATAGGATAGAGGATAGGATAGGATAGAGGATAGGATAGGATAGAGGATAGGATAGAGGATAGGATAGGATAGAGGATAGGATAGGATAGAGGATTGGATAGGTAATTGGATAGGATAGAGTATAGGATAAGGTAGAGGATAGGATAGGATAGAGGATATAATAGGATAGAGGATAGGATAGGATAGAGGAAAGGATAGGAAAGAGGATAGGATAGGATAGAGGATAGGATAGGATAGAGGATAGGATAGGATAGAGGATAGGATAGGATAGAGGATAGGATAGGATAGAGGATAGGATAGGATAGAGGATAGGATAGGATAGAGGATAGGATAGGATAGAGGATAGGATAGGATAGAGGATAGGATAGGATAGAGGATAGGATAGGATAGAGGATAGGATAGGATAGAGGATAGGATAGGATAGAGGATAGGATAGGATAGAGGATAGGATAGGATAGAGGATAGGATAGGATAGAGGATAGGATAGGATAGAGGATAGGATAGGATAGAGGATAGGATAGGATAGAGGATAGGATAGGATAGAGGATAGGATAGGATAGAGGATAGGATAGGATAGAGGATAGGATAGGATAGAGGATAGGATAGGATAGAGGATAGGATAGGATAGAGGATAGGATAGGATAGAGGATAGGATAGGATAGAGGATAGGATAGGATAGAGGATAGGATAGGATAGAGGATAGGATAGGATAGAGGATAGGATAGGATAGAGGATAGGATAGGATAGAGGATAGGATAGGATAGAGGATAGGATACAGGATAGGATAGGATAGAGGATAGGATAGGATAGAGGATAGGATAGGTAATTGGATAGGATAGAGTATAGGATAAGGTAGAGGATAGGATAGGATAGAGGATATAATAGGATAGAGGATAGGATAGGATAGAGGATAGGATAGGATAGAGGATAGGATAGGATAAAGGATAGGATAGGATAGAGGATAGGATAGGGTAGAGGATAGGATAGGATAGAGGATAGGATAGGATAGAGGATATAATAGGATTGAGGAAAGGATAGGATAGAGGATAGGATAGGATAGAGGATAGGATAGGGTAGAGGATAGGATAGGATAGAGGAGATGATAGGATATAGGATATAGGATAGGATAGGATAGAGGATAGGATAGGATAGAGGATAGGATAGGATAGAGTATAGGATAGGATAGAGGATAGGATAGGATAGAGGATAGGATAGATGATAGGATAGGATAGAGGATAGGATAGGATAGAGGATAGGATGGGATAGAGGATAGGATAGGATAGAGGATAGAATTGGATAGAGGGTAGGATAGGATAGAGGATATGATAGGATAGAGGATAGGATAGGATAGAGGATAGGATAGGATGGGATAGAGGATAGGATAGGATAGAGGATATAATAGGATTGAGGAAAGGATAGGATAGAGGATAGGATAGGATAGAGTGTACGATAGAGGATTGGATATGATAGAGGATAGGATTGAGGATACGATAGAGGATAGGATACAGGATAGGATAAAGGATAGGATAGGATAGAGGATAGGATAGGATAGAGGATAGGATAGAGGATAGGATAGGATAGAGGATAGGATAGGATAGAGGATAGGATAGGATAGAGGATAGGATAGGATGGGATAGAGGATAGGGTAGGATAGAGGTTATATAATAGGATTGAGGAAAGGATACGATAGAGGATAGGATAGGATAGAGGATAGTATAGGATAGAGGATAGGATAGGATAGAGGATAGGATAGGATAAAGGATAGGATAGGATAGAGGGTAGGATAGGATAGAAGATAGGATAGGTTAGAGGATAGGATAGGATAGAGGATAGGATAGGATAGAGGATAGGATAGGATAGAGGATAGGATAGGATAGAGGATAGGATAGGATAGAGGATTGGATAGGTAATTGGATAGGATAGAGTATAGGATAAGGTAGAGGATAGGATAGGATAGAGGATATAATAGGATAGAGGATAGGATAGGATAGAGGAAAGGATAGGAAAGAGGATAGGATAGGATAGAGGATAGGATAGGATAGAGGATAGGATAGAGGATAGGATAGGATAGAGGATAGGATAGGATAGAGGATAGGATAGGATAGAGGATAGTATAGGATAGAGGATAGGATAGGATAGAGGATACGATAGAGGATTGGATATGATAGAGGATAGGATTGAGGATACGATAGAGGATAGGATAGAGGATAGGATAAGATAGAGGATAGGGTAGGATAGAGGATATGATAGGATAGATGATCGGGTAGAGGATAGGATAGGAAAGAGGGTAGGATAGGATAGAGGATAGGATAGGATAGAGGATAGGATAGGATAGACGATCTGATAGAGGATAGAATAGGTTGGAGGATAGGATAGGATAGAGAATAGGATGGGATAGAGGTTAGTATAGGATAGAGGATAGGATAGAATAGAGGATAGGATGGGATAGAGGATAGGATAGGATAGAGGATAGAATAGGATAGAGGATAGGATAGGATAGAGGATAGGATAGGATAGAGGATAGGATAGATGATAGGATAGGATAGAGGATAGGATAGGATAGAGGATAGGATGGGATAGAGGATAGGATAGGATAGAGGATAGAATTGGATAGAGGGTAGGATAGGATAGAGGTTATGATAGGATAGAGGATAGGATAGGATAGAGGATAGGATAGGATGGGATAGAGGATAGGATAGGATAGAGGATATAATAGGATTGAGGAAAGGATAGGATAGAGGATAGGATAGGATAGAGTGTACGATAGAGGATTGGATATGATAGAGGATAGGATTGAGGATACGATAGAGGATAGGATACAGGATAGGATAAAGGATAGGATAGGATAGAGGATAGGATAGGATAGAGGATAGGATAGAGGATAGGATAGGATAGAGGATAGGATAGGATAGAGGATAGGATAGGATAGAGGATAGGATAGGATGGGATAGAGGATAGGGTAGGATAGAGGTTATATAATAGGATTGAGGAAAGGATACGATAGGGGATAGGATAGGATAGAGGATAGTATAGGATAGAGGATAGGATAGGATAGAGGATAGGATAGGATAAAGGATAGGATAGGATAGAGGGTAGGATAGGATAGAAGATAGGATAGGTTAGAGGATAGGATAGGATAGAGGATAGGATAGGATAGAGGATAGGATAGGATAGAGGATAGGATAGGATAGAGGATAGGATAGGATAGAGGATTGGATAGGTAATTGGATAGGATAGAGTATAGGATAAGGTAGAGGATAGGATAGGATAGAGGATATAATAGGATAGAGGATAGGATAGGATAGAGGAAAGGATAGGAAAGAGGATAGGATAGGATAGAGGATAGGATAGGATAGAGGATAGGATAGAGGATAGGATAGGATAGAGGATAGGATAGGATAGAGGATAGGATAGGATAGAGGATAGTATAGGATAGAGGATAGGATAGGATAGAGGATACGATAGAGGATTGGATATGATAGAGGATAGGATTGAGGATACGATAGAGGATAGGATAGAGGATAGGATAAGATAGAGGATAGGGTAGGATAGAGGATATGATAGGATAGATGATCGGGTAGAGGATAGGATAGGAAAGAGGGTAGGATAGGATAGAGGATAGGATAGGATAGAGGATAGGATAGGATAGACGATCTGATAGAGGATAGAATAGGTTGGAGGATAGGATAGGATAGAGAATAGGATGGGATAGAGGTTAGTATAGGATAGAGGATAGGATAGAATAGAGGATAGGATGGGATAGAGGATAGGATAGGATAGAGGATAGAATAGGATAGAGGATAGGATAGGATAGATGATAGGATAGGATAGAGGATAGGATAGGATAGAGGATAGGATAGGATAGAGGATAGGATAGGATAGAGGATAGGATAGGATAGAGGATAGGATAGGATAGAGGATAGGATAGGATAGAGGATAGGATAGGATAGAGGATAGGATAGGATGGGATAGAGGATAGGATAGGATAGAGGATATAATAGGATTGTGGAAAGAATAAGATAGAGGATAGGATAGGATAGAGGATAGGATAGGATAGAGTATACGATAGAGGATTGGATATGATAGAGGATAGGATTGAGGATACGATAGAGGATAGGATAGAGGATAGGATAAGATAGAGGATAGGATAGGATAGAGGATATGATAGTATAGATGATCGGATAGAGGATAGGATAGGATAGAGGATAGGATAGGAAAGAGGGTAGGATAGGATAGAGGATAGGATAGGATAGAGGATAGGATAGGATAGAGGATAGGATAGGATAGAGGATAGGATAGGATAGAGGATAGGATAGAATAGAGGATAGGATGGGATAGAGGATAGGATAGGATAGAGGATAGAATAGGATAGAGGATAGGATAGGATAGATGATAGGATAGGATAGAGGATAGGATAGGATAGAGGATAGGATAGGATAGAGGATAGGATAGGATAGAGGATAGGATAGGATAGAGGATAGGATAGGATAGAGGATAGGATAGGATAGAGGATAGGATAGGATGGGATAGAGGATAGGATAGGATAGAGGATATAATAGGATTGTGGAAAGAATAAGATAGAGGATAGGATAGGATAGAGGATAGGATAGGATAGAGTATACGATAGAGGATTGGATATGATAGAGGATAGGATTGAGGATACGATAGAGGATAGGATAGAGGATAGGATAAGATAGAGGATAGGATAGGATAGAGGATATGATAGTATAGATGATCGGATAGAGGATAGGATAGGATAGAGGATAGGATAGGAAAGAGGGTAGGATAGGATAGAGGATAGGATAGGATAGAGGATAGGATAGGATAGAGGATAGGATAGGATAGAGGATAGGATAGGATAGAGGATAGGATAGGATAGAGGATAGGATAGGATAGAGGATAGGATAGGATAGAGGATAGGATAGGATAGAGGATAGGATAGGATAGAGGATAGGATAGGATAGAGGATAGGATAGGATAGAGGATAGGATAGGATAGAGGATAGGATAGGATAGAGGATAGGATAGGATAGAGGATAGGATAGGATAGAGGATAGGATAGGCTAGAGGATAGGATAGGATAGAGGATAGGATAGGATAGAGGATAGGATACAGGATAGGATAGGATAGAGGATAGGATAGGATAGAGGATAGGATAGGTAATTGGATAGGATAGAGTATAGGATAAGGTAGAGGATAGGATAGGATAGAGGATATAATAGGATAGAGGATAGGATAGGATAGAGGATAGGATAGGATAGAGGATAGGATAGGATAGAGGATAGGATAGGATAGAGGATAGGATAGGATAGAGGATAGGATAGGATAGAGGATATAATAGGATTGAGGAAATGATAGGATAGAGGATAGGATAGGATAGAGGATAGGATAGGGTAGAGGATAGGATAGGATAGAGGATAGGATAGGATATAGGATATAGGATAGGATAGGATAGAGGATAGGATAGGATAGAGGATAGGATAGGATAGAGGATAGGATAGATGATAGGATAGGATAGAGGATAGGATAGGATAGAGGATAGGATAGGATAGAGGATAGGATAGGATAGAGGATAGGATGGGATAGAGGATAGGATAGGATAGAGGATATAATAGGATTGAGGAAAGGATAGGATAGAGGATAGGATAGGATAGAGTATACGATAGAGGATTGGATATGATAGAGGATAGGATTGAGGATACGATAGAGGATAGGATAGAGGATAGGATAAGATAGAGGATAGGGTAGGATAGAGGATATGATAGGATAGATGATCGGGTAGAGGATAGGATAGGAAAGAGGGTAGGATAGGATAGAGGATAGGATAGGATAGAGGATAGGATAGGATAGACGATCTGATAGAGGATGGAATAGGATGGAGGATAGGATAGGATAGAGAATAGGATGGGATAGAGGTTAGCATAGGATAGAGGATAGGATAGAATAGAGGAAAGGATGGGATAGAGGATAGGATAGGATAGAGGATAGAATAGGATAGAGGATAGGATAGGATAGATGATAGGATAGGATAGAGGATAGGATAGGATAGAGGATAGGATAGGATGGGATAGAGGATAGGATAGGATAGAGGATATAATAGGATTGTGGAAAGAATAGGATAGAGGATAGGATAGGATAGAGGATAGGATAGGATAGAGTATACGATAGAGGATTGGATATGATAGAGGATAGGATTGAGGATACGATAGAGGATAGGATAGAGGATAGGATAAGATAGAGGATAGGATAGGATAGAGGATATGATAGTATAGATGATCGGATAGAGGATAGGATAGGATAGAGGATAGGATAGGAAAGAGGGTAGGATAGGATAGAGGATAGGATAGGATAGAGGATAGGATGGGATAGAGGATAGGATAGGATTGAGGATAGAATAGGATAGAGGATAGGATAGGATAGAGGATAGGATAGGATAGAGGATAGGATAGGATAGAGGATAGGATAGGATAGAGGATAGGATAGGATGGGATAGAGGATAGGATAGGATAGAGGATAGGATAGGATAGAGGATAGGATAGGATAGACGATCTGATAGAGGATAGAATAGGATGGAGGATAGGATAGGATAGAGGATAGGATAGGATAGAGGTTAGTATAGGATAGAGGATAGGATAGGATAGACGATCTGATAGAGGATAGAATAGGATGGAGGATAGGATAGGATAGAGGATAGGATAGGATAGAGGATAGGATAGGATGGGATAGAGGATAGGATAGGATAGAGGTTATATAATAGGATTGAGGAAAGGATAGGATAGAGGATAGGATAGGATAGAGGATAGGATAGGATAGAGGATAGGATAGGATAGAGGGTAGGATAGGATGGAGGATAGGGTAGGATAGAGGATAGGATAGGATAGAGGATAGGATAGGATAGAGGATAGGATAGGATAGAGGATAGGATAGGGTGGGATAGAGGATAGGGTAGGATAGAGGTTATATAATAGGATTGAGGAAAGGATAGGATAGAGGATAGGATAGGATAGAGGATAGTATAGGATAGAGGATAGGATAGGATAGAGGATAGGATAGGTTAGAGGATAGGATAGGATAGAGGATAGGATAGGATAGAGGATAGGATAGGATAGAGGATAGCATAGAGGATAGGATAGAGGATAGGATAGAGGATAGGATAGGATAGAGGATAGGATAGGATAGAGGATAGGATAGAGGATAGGATAGGATAGAGGATAGGATAGGATAGAGGATTGGATAGGTAATTGGATAGGATAGAGTATAGGATAAGGTAGAGGATAGGATAGGATAGAGGATATAATAGGATAGAGGATAGGATAGGATAGAGGAAAGGATAGGAAGAGGATAGGATAGGATAGAGGATAGGATAGGATAGAGGATAGGATAGGATAGAGGATAGGATAGGATAGAGGATAGGATAGGATAGAGGATAGGATAGGATAGAGGATAGGATAGGATAGAGGATAGGATAGGATAGAGGATAGGATAGGATAGAGGATAGGATAGGATAGAGGATGGGATAGGATAGAGGATAGGATAGGATAGAGGATAGGATAGGATAGAGGATAGGATAGGATAGAGGATAGGATAGGATAGAGGATAGGATAGGATAGAGGATAGGATAGGATAGAGGATAGGATAGGATAGAGGATAGGATAGGATAGAGGATAGGATAGGATAGAGGATAGGATAGGATAGAGGATAGGATAGGATAGAGGATAGGATAGGATAGAGGATAGGATAGGATAGAGGATAGGATAGGATAGAGGATAGGATAGGATAGAGGATAGGATAGGATAGAGGATAGGATAGGATAGAGGATAGGATAGGATAGAGGAATAGGATAGGATAGAGGATAGGATACAGGATAGGGTAGGATAGAGGATAGGATAGGATAGAGGATAGGATAGGATAGAGGATAGGATAGGTAATTGGATAGGATAGAGTATAGGATAAGGTAGAGGATAGGATAGGATAGAGGATATAATAGGATAGAGGATAGGATAGGATAGAGGATAGGATAGGATAGAGGATAGGATAGTATAAAGGATAGGATAGGATAGAGGATAGGATAGGGTAGAGGATAGGATAGGATAGAGGATAGGATAGGATAGAGGATATAATAGGATTGAGGAAAGGATAGGATAGAGGATAGGATAGGATAGAGGATAGGATAGGGTAGAGGATAGGATAGGATAGAGGAGAGGATAGGATATAGGATATAGGATAGGATAGGATAGAGGATAGGATAGGATAGAGGATAGGATAGGATAGAGGATAGGATAGGATAGAGGATAGGATAGATGATAGGATAGGATAGAGGATAGGATAGGATAGAGGATAGGATGGGATAGAGGATAGGATAGGATAGAGGATAGAATTGGATAGAGGGTAGGATAGGATAGAGGATAGGATAGGATAGAGGATAGGATAGGATAGAGGATAGGATAGGATGGGATAGAGGATAGGATAGGATAGAGGATATAATAGGATTGAGGAAAGGATAGGATAGAGGATAGGATAGGATAGAGTGTACGATAGAGGATTGGATATGATAGAGGATAGGATTGAGGATACGATAGAGGATAGGATACAGGATAGGATAGAGGATAGGATAGGATAGAGGATAGGATAGGATAGAGGATAGGATAGAGGATAGGATAGGATAGAGGATAGGATAGGATAGAGGATTGGATAGGTAATTGGATAGGATAGAGTATAGGATAAGGTAGAGGATAGGATAGGATAGAGGATATAATAGGATAGAGGATAGGATAGGATAGAGGAAAGGATAGGAAAGAGGATAGGATAGGATAGAGGATAGGATAGGATAGAGGATAGGATAGAGGATAGGATAGGATAGAGGATAGGATAGGATAGAGGATAGGATAGGATAGAGGATAGGATAGGATGGGATAGAGGATAGGGTAGGATAGAGGTTATATAATAGGATTGAGGAAAGGATACGATAGAGGATAGGATAGGATAGAGGATAGTATAGGATAGAGGATAGGATAGGATAGAGGATAGGATAGGATAAAGGATAGGATAGGATAGAGGGTAGGATAGGATAGAAGATAGGATAGGTTAGAGGATAGGATAGGATAGAGGATAGGATAGGATAGAGGATAGGATAGGATAGAGGATAGGATAGAGGATAGGATAGGATAGAGGATAGGATAGGATAGAGGATAGGATAGGATAGAGGATAGTATAGGATAGAGGATAGGATAGGATAGAGGATAGGATAGGATAGAGGATACGATAGGATAGAGGATAGGATAGGATAGAGGATAGGATAGGATAGAGGATAGGATGGGATAGAGGATAGGATAGGATAGAGGATAGGATAGGATAGAGGATAGGATAGGATAGAGGATAGGATAGGATAGAGGATAGGATAGGATAGAGGATAGGATAGGATAGAGGATAGGATAGGATAGAGGATAGGATAGGATAGAGGATAGGATAGGCTAGAGGATAGGATAGGATAGAGGATAGGATAGGATAGAGGATAGGATACAGGATAATATAGGATAGAGGATAGGATAGGATAGAGGATAGGATAGGTAATTGGATAGGATAGAGTATAGGATAAGGTAGAGGATAGGATAGGATAGAGGATATAATAGGATAGAGGATAGGATAGGATAGAGGATAGGATAGGATAGAGGATAGGATAGGATAGAGGATAGGATAGGATAGAGGATATAATAGGATTGAGGAAAGGATAGGATAGAGGATAGGATAGGATAGAGGATAGGATAGGATATAGGATATAGGATAGGATAGGATAGAGGATAGGATAGGATAGAGGATAGGATAGGATAGAGGATAGGATAGGATAGAGGATAGGATAGATGATAGGATAGGATAGAGGATAGGATAGGATAGAGGATAGGATAGGATAGAGGATAGGATAGGATAGAGGATAGGATGGGATAGAGGATAGGATAGGATAGAGGATAGGATAGGATAGAGTATACGATAGAGGATTGGATATGATAGAGGATAGGATTGAGGATACGATAGAGGATAGGGTAGGATAGAGGATATGATAGGATAGATGATCGGGTAGAGGATAGGATAGGAAAGAGGGTAGGATAGGATAGAGGATAGGATAGGATAGAGGATAGGATAGGATAGACGATCTGATAGAGGATAGAATAGGATGGAGGATAGGATAGGATAGAGGATAGGAGAGGATAGAGGTTAGTATAATATAGAGGATAGGATAGAATAGAGGATAGGATAGGATAAAGGATAGGATAGGATAGAAGATAGGATAGGATAGAATAGAGGATAGGTTAGGATAGAGGATGGTATAGGATAGAGGATAGGATAGGATACAGGAAAGGATAGGATAGAGGATAGGATAGGTAATTGGATAGGATAGAGGATAGGATAAGGTAGAGGATAGTATAGGATAGAATTGGATAGGATTGGATAGGATAGAGGATAGGATAGGATGAAGGATAGGATAGGATAGAGGATAGGATAGGATAGAGGATAGGATAGGATAGAGGATAGGATAGGATAGAGGATAGGATAGGATAGAGGATAGGATTGGATAGAGGATAGGATAGAGGATAGGATAGAGGTTAGGATAGAGGATAGGATAGAGGATAGGATAGAGGATAGGATAGAGGATAGGATAGAGGATAGGATAGAGGATAGGCTAGGATAGACGAACTGATAGAGGATAGAATAGGATGGAGGATAGGATAGGATAGAGAATAGGATGGGATAGAGGTTAGTATAGGATAGAGGATAGGATAGAATAGAGGATAGGATGGGATAGAGGATAGGATAGAGGATAGGATAGAGGATAGGCTAGGATAGACGAACTGATAGAGGATAGAATAGGATGGAGGATAGGATAGGATAGAGAATAGGATGGGATAGAGGTTAGTATAGGATAGAGGATAGGATAGAGGATAGGATAGAATAGAGGATAGGATGGGATAGAGGATAGGATAGGATAGAGGATAGGATAGGATAGAGGATAGGATAGGATAGATGATAGGATAGGATAGAGGATAGGATAGGATAGTGGATAGGATAGGATGGGATAGAGGATAGGATAGGATAGAGGATATAATAGGATTGTGGAAAGAATAGGATAGAGGATAGGATAGGATAGAGGATAGGATAGGATAGAGGATAGGATAGGATAGAGTATACGATAGAGGATTGGATATGATAGAGGATAGGATTGAGGATACGATAGAGGATAGGATAGAGGATAGGATAAGATAGAGGATAGGATAGGATAGAGGATATGATAGTATAGATGATCGGATAGAGGATAGGATAGGATAGAGGATAGGATAGGAAAGAGGGTAGGATAGGATAGAGGATAGGATAGGATAGAGGATAGGATGGGATAGAGGATAGGATAGGATTGAGGATAGAATAGGATAGAGGATAGGATAGGATAGAGGATAGGATAGGATAGAGGATAGGATAGGATAGAGGATAGGATAGGATAGAGGATAGGATTGGATAGAGGATAGGATAGAGGATAGGATAGAGGATAGGATAGAGGATAGGATAGAGGATAGGATAGAGGATAGGATAGAGGATAGGATAGAGGATAGGATAGAGGATAGGATAGGATACAGGATAGGATAGGATAGAGGACAGGATGGGATAGAGGATAGGATAGGATAGAGGATAGAATAGGATAGATGATATTATAGGATAGAGGATAGGATATGATAGAGTAAACGATATTATAGAGCATAAGATAGGGTAGAGGATAGGATAGAGGATAGGATAGGATAGAGGATAGGATAGAGGATAGGATAGAGGATAGGATAGAGGATAGGATAGAGGATAGGATAGAGGATAGGATAAGATAGAGGTTAGGATAGAGGATAGGATAGAGGATAGGATAAGATAGAGGATAGTATAGGATAGACTATAGGATAGGATAGAGGATCGGATAGAGGATAGGATAGGATAGAGGATAGGATAGGATAGAGGATACGATAGGAAAGAGGGTAGGATAGGATAGAGGATAGGATAGGATAGGATAAAGGATAGAATAGCGGATAGGATAGGATAGAGGGTAGGATAGGATAGACGATAGGATAGGATAGAGGATAGGATAGGATAGAGGATAGGATAGGATAGTGGATAGGATAGGATGGGATAGAGGATAGGATAGGATAGAGGATATAATAGGATTGTGGAAAGAATAGGATAGAGGATAGGATAGGATAGAGGATAGGATAGGATAGAGGATAGGATAGGATAGAGTATACGATAGAGGATTGGATATGATAGAGGATAGGATTGAGGATACGATAGAGGATAGGATAGAGGATAGGATAAGATAGAGGATAGGATAGGATAGAGAATAGGATGGGATAGAGGTTAGTATAGGATAGAGGATAGGATAGAGGATAGGATAGAATAGAGGATAGGATGGGATAGAGGATAGGATAGGATAGAGGATAGGATAGGATAGAGGATAGGATAGGATAGATGATAGGATAGGATAGAGGATAGGATAGGATAGTGGATAGGATAGGATGGGATAGAGGATAGGATAGGATAGAGGATATAATAGGATTGTGGAAAGAATAGGATAGAGGATAGGATAGGATAGAGGATAGGATAGGATAGAGGATAGGATAGGATAGAGTATACGATAGAGGATTGGATATGATAGAGGATAGGATTGAGGATACGATAGAGGATAGGATAGAGGATAGGATAAGATAGAGGATAGGATAGGATAGAGGATATGATAGTATAGATGATCGGATAGAGGATAGGATAGGATAGAGGATAGGATAGGAAAGAGGGTAGGATAGGATAGAGGATAGGATAGGATAGAGGATAGGATGGGATAGAGGATAGGATAGGATTGAGGATAGAATAGGATAGAGGATAGGATAGGATAGAGGATAGGATAGGATAGAGGATAGGATAGGATAGAGGATAGGATAGGATAGAGGATAGGATTGGATAGAGGATAGGATAGAGGATAGGATAGAGGATAGGATAGAGGATAGGATAGAGGATAGGATAGAGGATAGGATAGAGGATAGGATAGAGGATAGGATAGAGGATAGGATAGGATACAGGATAGGATAGGATAGAGGACAGGATGGGATAGAGGATAGGATAGGATAGAGGATAGAATAGGATAGATGATATTATAGGATAGAGGATAGGATATGATAGAGTAAACGATATTATAGAGCATAAGATAGGGTAGAGGATAGGATAGAGGATAGGATAGGATAGAGGATAGGATAGAGGATAGGATAGAGGATAGGATAGAGGATAGGATAGAGGATAGGATAGAGGATAGGATAAGATAGAGGTTAGGATAGAGGATAGGATAGAGGATAGGATAAGATAGAGGATAGTATAGGATAGACTATAGGATAGGATAGAGGATCGGATAGAGGATAGGATAGGATAGAGGATAGGATAGGATAGAGGATACGATAGGAAAGAGGGTAGGATAGGATAGAGGATAGGATAGGATAGGATAAAGGATAGAATAGCGGATAGGATAGGATAGAGGGTAGGATAGGATAGAGGATAGGATAGGATAGAGGATAGGATAGGATAGAGGATAGGATAGGATAGAGGATAGGATAGGATAGAGGATAGGATAGGATAGAGGATAGGATAGGATAGAGGATAGGATAGGATAGAGGATAGGATAGGATAGAGGATAGGATAGGATAGAGGATAGGATAGGATAGAGGATAGGATAGGATAGAGGATAGGATAGAGGATAGGATAGGATAGAGGATAGGATAGGATAGAGGATAGGATAGGATAGAGGATAGGATAGGATAGAGGATAGGATAGGGTAGAGGATAGGATAGGATAGAGGATAGGATAGGATAGAGGATAGGATAGGATAGAGGATAGGATAGGATAGAGGATAGGATAGGATAGAGGATAGGATAGGATAGAGGATAGGATAGGATAGAGGATAGGATAGGATAGAGGATAGGATAGGATAGAGGAAAGGATAGGATAGAGGATAGGATAGGATAGAGGATAGGATAGGATAGAGGATAGGATAGGATAGAGGATAGGATAGGATAGAGGATAGAGGATAGAGGATAGAGGATAGAGGATAGGATAGGATAGAGGAGAGGATAGGATAGAGGATAGGATAGGATAGAATAGAGGATAGGATAGGATAGAGGATAGGATAGGATAGAGGATATAATAGGATTGAGGAAAGGATAGGATGGAGGATAGGATAGGATAGAGGATAGGATAGGAAAGAGGATAGGATAGGATAGAGGGTAGGATAGGATAGAGGATAGGATAGGATAGAGGATAGGATAGGATAGAGGATAGGATAGGAAAGAGGGTAGGATAGGATAGAGGATAGGATAGGATAGAGGATAGGATAGGATAGACGACCTGATAGAGGATAGAATAGGATGGAGGATAGGGTAGGATAGAGGATAGGATAGGATAAAGGTTAGTATAGGATAGAGGATAGGATAGAATAGAGGATAGGATAGGATAAAGAATAGGATAGGATAGAAGATAGGATAGGATAGGATAGGGGATAGGATAGGATAGAGGTTAGTATAGGATAGAGGATACGATAGGATACAGGAAAGGATAGAATAAAGGATAGGATAGGATAGAGTATAGGATAGGATAGAGGATACGATAGGATAGAGGATAGGATAGATGATAGGATAGAGGATAGGATAGAGGATAGGATAGAGGATAGGATAGGATACAGGATAGGATAGGATAGAGGACAGGATGGGATAGAGGATAGGATAGGATAGAGGATAGAATAGGATAGATGATATTATAGGATAGAGGATAGGATATGATAGAGTAAACGATATTATAGAGGATAAGATAGGGTAGAGGATAGGATAGAGGATAGGATAGGATAGAGGATAGGATAGGATAGAGGATAGGATAGAGGATAGGATAGAGGATAGGATAGAGGATAGGATAGAGGATAGGATAGAGGATAGGATAGGATAGATTATAGGATAGGATAGAGGATAGGATAGGATAGAGGATAGAATAGGATAGAGGATAGGATAGGATAGAGGATAGGATAGGATAGAGGATAGGATAGAGGATAGGATAGAGGATAGGATAGGATAGAGGAAAGGATATAATAGAGGATAGGCTAGGTAATTGGATAGGATAGAGGATAGGATAAGGTAGAGGATAGTATAGGATAGAGGATAGGATAGGATAGAGGATAGGATAGGATAAAGGATAGGATAGGATAGAGGATAGGATAGGATAGAGGATAGGATAGGATAGAGGATAGGATAGGATAGAGGATAGGATAGAGGATAGGATAGGATAGAGGATTGGATAGGTAATTGGATAGGATAGAGTATAGTATAAGGTAGAGGATCGGATAGGATAGAGGATATAATAGGATAGAGGATAGGATAGGATAGAGGATAGGATAGGAAAGAGGGTAGGATAGGATAAAGGATAGGATAGGATAGAGGATAGGATAGAGGATATAATAGGATAGAGGATAGGATAGGATAGAGGATAGGATAGGATAGAGGATAGGATAGGATAGAGGATAGGATAGGATGGGATAGAGGATAGGATAGGGTAGAGGATATAATAGGATTGAGGAAAGGATAGGATAGAGGATAGGATAGGATAGAGGATAGGATAGGATAGAGGATAGGATAGGATAGAGTATACGATAGAGGATTGGATATGATAGAGGATAGGATTGAGGATACGATAGAGGATTGGATATGATAGAGGATAGGATAGAGGATAGAATAGGATAGATGATATTATAGGATAGAGGATAGGATATGATAGAGTAAACGATATTAAAGAGGATAGGATAGAGGATAGGATAGGATAGAGGATAGAGGATAGAGGATAGGATAGGATAGAGGAGAGGATAGGATAGAGGATAGGATAGGATAGAATAGAGGATAGGATAGGATAGAGGATAGGATAGGATAGAGGATATAATAGGATTGAGGAAAGGATAGGATGGAGGATAGGATAGGATAGAGGATAGGATAGGAAAGAGGATAGGATAGGATAGAGGGTAGGATAGGATAGAGGATAGGATAGGATAGAGTATAGGATAGGATAGAGGATACGATAGGATAGAGGATAGGATTGGATAGAGGATAGGATAGATGATAGGATAGAGGATAGGATAGAGGATAGGATAGAGGATAGGATAGGATACAGGATAGGATAGGATAGAGGACAGGATGGGATAGAGGATAGGATAGGATAGAGGATAGAATAGGATAGATGATATTATAGGATAGAGGATAGGATATGATAGAGTAAACGATATATAGAGGATAAGATAGGGTAGAGGATAGGATAGAGGATAGGATAGGATAGAGGATAGGATAGAGGATAGGATAGAGGATAGGATAGAGGATAGGATAGAGGATAGGATAGGATAGAGGATAGGATAGGATAGAGGATAGGATAGGATAGAGGATAGGATAGGATAGAGGATAGAATAGGATAGAGGATAGGATAGGATAGAGGATAGGATAGGATAGAGGCTAGGATAGAGGATCGGATAGAGAATAGGATAGGATAGAGGAAAGGATATAATAGAGGATAGGCTAGGTAATTGATAGGATAGAGGATAGGATAAGGTAGAGGATAGTATAGGATAGAGGATAGGATAGGATAGAGGGATAGGATAGGAAAAAGGATAGGATAGGATAGGATAGAGGATAGGATAGGATAGAGGATAGGATAGGTTAAAGGATAGGATAGGATAGAGGATAGGATAGGATAGAGGATAGGATAGGATAGAGGATAGGATAGGATAGAGGATAGGATAGAGGATAGGATAGGATAGAGGATAGGATAGGATAGAGGATAGGATAGAGGATAGGATAGGATAGAGGATTGGATAGGTAATTGGATAGGATAGAGTATAGTATAAGGTAGAGGATAGGATAGGATAGAGGATATAATAGGATAGAGGATAGGATAGGATAGAGGATAGGATAGGATAGAGGATACGATAGAGGATAGAAGATAGGATAGGATAGAGGGTAGGATAGGATAGAGGATAGGATAGGATAGAGGATAGGATAGGAAAGAGGGTAGGATAGGATAGGTATAGGATAGAGTATAGGATAGGATAGAGGATAGGATAGGATAGAGGAGGGGATAAGGATACAGGATAGGATAGGATACAGGATAGGATAGGATAGAGGATAGGATAGAGGATAGGATAGGATAGAGGATAGGATTGGGATAGAGGATAGGATGGGATAGAGGATAGGATGGATAGAGGATAGGATAGAGGATAGGATAGAGGATAGGATAGGAAAGAGGGTAGGATAGGATAGAGGATAGAGTATAGGATAGGATAGAGGATAGGATAGGATATAGGAGGGGATAGGATAGAGGATAGGATAGGATAGAGGATAGGATAGGATAGAGGATAGGATAGGATAGAGGATAGGATAGGACAGAGGATAGGATAGGATAGGATAGAGGATAGGATAGGATAGAGGATAGGATAGGATAGAGGATAGTATAGGATAGAATATTGGATATGATAGAGGATAGGATAGAGGATAGAATAGGATAGATGATATTATAGGATAGAGGATAGGATATGATAGAGTAAACGATATTATAGAGGATAGGATAGAGGATAGGATAGGATCGAGGATAGGATAGAGGATAGGATAGGATAGAGGATAGGATAGGATAGAGGATAGGATAGGATAGAGGATAGGATAGGATAGAGGATAGGATAGGATAGAGGATAGGATGGGATCGAGGATAGGATAGGATAGAGGATAGGATATGATAGAGTAAACGATATTATAGAGGATAGGATAGGGTAGAGGATAGGATAGAGGATAGGATAGGATCGAGGATAGGATATTATAGAGGATTGGATATGTTAGAGGATAGGATAGAGGATAGAATAGGATAGATGATATTATAGGATAGAGGATAGGATATGATAGAGTAAACGATATTATAGAGGATAGGATAGGGTAGAGGATAGGATAGAGGATAGGATAGGATAGAGGATAGGATAGGATAGAGGATAGGATATAATAGGGGATAGGATAGGATAGAGGATAGGATAGGATAGAGGATAATATAGGATAGAGGATAGGATAGGATACGATAGAGGATAGTATAGATGATAGGATGGGTTAGAGGATCTGATAGAGGATAGGATAGGATAGAGGATAGGATAGGATAGAGGGTAGGATAGGATAGAGGATAGGATAGGATAGAGGATAGGATAGGGTAGAGGATAGGATAGGATAGAGGATAGGATAGGATAGGATAGAGGATAGGATAGGATAGAGGATAGGATAGGATAGAGGATAGTATAGGATAGAATATTGGATATGATAGAGGATAGGATAGAGGATAGAATAGGATAGATGATATTATAGGATAGAGGATAGGATATGATAGAGTAAACGATATTATAGAGGATAGGATAGAGGATAGGATAGGATCGAGGATAGGATAGAGGATAGGATAGGATAGAGGATAGGATAGGATAGAGGATAGGATAGGATAGAGGATAGGATAGGATAGAGGATAGGATAGGATAGAGGATAGGATAGGATAGAGGATAGGATAGGATAGAGGATAGGATAGGATAGAGGATAGGATAGGATAGAGGATAGGATAGGATAGAGGATAGGATAGGATAGAGGATAGGATAGGATAGAGGATAGGATAGGATAGAGGATAGGATAGGACAGAGGATAGGATAGGATAGGATAGAGGATAGGATAGGATAGAGGATAGGATAGGATAGAGGATAGTATAGGATAGAATATTGGATATGATAGAGGATAGGATAGAGGATAGAATAGGATAGATGATATTATAGGATAGAGGATAGGATATGATAGAGTAAACGATATTATAGAGGATAGGATAGAGGATAGGATAGGATCGAGGATAGGATAGAGGATAGGATAGGATAGAGGGTAGGATAGGATAGAGGATAGGATAGGATAGAGGATAGGATAGGAAAGAGGGTAGGATAGGATAGAGGATAGGATAGGATAGAGGATAGGATAGGATAGAGGATAGGATAGGATAGAGTATACGATAGAGGATTGGATATGATAGAGGATAGGATTGAGGATACGATAGAGGATTGGATA
The DNA here is from genome assembly GCF_050948215.1 of Halictus rubicundus. NCBI lineage: Eukaryota > Metazoa > Arthropoda > Insecta > Hymenoptera > Halictidae > Halictus > Halictus rubicundus. Next base: position 48,945 of record NW_027489139.1, on the reverse strand, counting down.
TGATAGAGGATAGGATAGAGGATAGAATAGGATAGATGATATTATAGGATAGAGGATAGGATATGATAGAGTAAACGATATTAAAGAGGATAGGATAGAGGATAGGATAGGATAGAGGATAGGATAGGATAGAGGATAGGATAGAGGATAGAAGATAGGATAGGATAGAGGGTAGGATAGGATAGATGATAGGATAGGATAGAGGATAGGATAGGAAAGAGGGTAGGATAGGATAGAGGATAGGATAGGATAGAGGATAGGATAGGATAGAGGATAGGATAGGATAGGATAGAGGATAGGATAGGATTAGAGGATAGGATAGGATAGAGGATAGGATTGGATAAAGGATAGGATAGAGGATAGGATAGAGGATAGGATAGGATAGAGGATAGGATAGTATAGAGGATAGAGGATAGGATAGGATAGAGGATAGGATAGGATAGAGGATAGGATAGGATAGAGGATAGGATAGGATAGAGGATAGGATAGGATAGAGGATAGGTTAGGATAGAGGATAGGATGGGATAGAGGATAGGATGGGATCGAGGATAGGATAGGATAGAGGATAGGATAGGATAGAGGATAGGATATAATAGAGGATAGGATAGGATAGAGGATCGGAAAGAGGATAGGATAGGATAGAGGATAGGATAGGATAGAGGATCGGAAAGAGGATAGGATAGGATAGAGGATAGGATAGGATAGAGGATAGGATAGGATAGAGGATAGGATAGGAAAGAGGGTAGGATAGGATAGAGGAGAGGATAGGATAGAGGATAGGATAGGATCGAGGATAGGATAGGATAGAGGATTGGATATGATAGAGGATAGGATAGAGGATAGAATAGGATAGATGATATTATAGGATAGAGGATAGGATATGATAGAGTAAACGATATTATAGAGGATAGGATAGGGTAGAGGATAGGATAGAGGATAGAAGATAGGATAGGATAGAGGGTAGGATAGGATAGATGATAGGATAGGATAGAGGATAGGATAGGAAAGAGGGTAGGATAGGATAGAGGATAGGATAGGATAGAGGATAGGATAGGATAGAGGATAGGATAGGATAGGATAGAGGATAGGATAGGATAGAGGATAGGATAGGATAGAGGATAGGATTGGATAAAGGATAGGATAGAGGATAGGATAGAGGATAGGATAGGATAGAGGATAGGATAGTATAGAGGATAGAGGATAGGATAGGATAGAGGATAGGATAGGATAGAGGATAGGATAGGATAGAGGATAGGATAGGATAGAGGATAGGATAGGATAGAGGATAGGTTAGGATAGAGGATAGGATGGGATAGAGGATAGGATGGGATCGAGGATAGGATAGGATAGAGGATAGGATAGGATAGAGGATAGGATATAATAGAGGATAGGATAGGATAGAGGATCGGAAAGAGGATAGGATAGGATAGAGGATAGGATAGGATAGAGGATCGGAAAGAGGATAGGATAGGATAGAGGATAGGATAGGATAGAGGATAGGATAGGATAGAGGATAGGATAGGAAAGAGGGTAGGATAGGATAGAGGAGAGGATAGGATAGAGGATAGGATAGGATCGAGGATAGGATAGGATAGAGGATTGGATATGATAGAGGATAGGATAGAGGATAGAATAGGATAGATGATATTATAGGATAGAGGATAGGATATGATAGAGTAAACGATATTATAGAGGATAGGATAGGGTAGAGGATAGGATAGAGGATAGGATAGGATAGAGGATAGGATAGGATAGAGGATAGGATAGGATAGAGGATAGGATATAATAGAGGATAGGATAGGATAGAGGATAGGATATGATAGAGTAAACGATATTAAAGAGGATAGGATAGAGGATAGGATAGGATAGAGGATAGGATAGAGGATAGGATAGGATAGAGTATACGATAGAGGATTGGATATGATAGAGGATAGGATTGAGGATACGATAGAGGATTGGATATGATAGAGGATAGGATAGAGGATAGAATAGGATAGATGATATTACAGGATAGAGGATAGGATATGATAGAGTAAACGATATTAATGAGGATAGGATAGAGGATAGGATAGGATAGAGGATAGGATAGAGGATAGAAGACAGGATAGGATAGAGGGTAGGATAGGATAGAGGATAGGATAGGATAGAGGATAGGATAGGAAAGAGGGTAGGATAGGATAGTGGATAGAGTATAGGATAGGATAGAGGATAGGATAGGATAGAGGAGGGGATAGGATAGATGATAGGATAGGATAGAGGATAGGATAGGATAGAGGATAGGATAGGATAGAGGATAAGATGGGATAGAGGATAGGATGGGATAGAGGATAGGATAGGATAGAGGATAGGATAGGATAGAGGATAGGATAGGATAGAGGATAGGATATAATAGAGGATAGGATAGGATAGAGGATAGGATAGGATACGATAGAGGATAGTATAGATGATAGGATAGGTTAGAGGATCTGATAGAGGATAGGATAGGATAGAGGATAGGATAGGATAGAGGATAGGATAGGATAGGATAGAGGATAGGATAGGATAGAGGATAGGATAGGATAGAGGATAGGATAGGATAGAGGATTGGATATGATAGAGGATAGAGGATAGGATAGGATAGAGGATAGGATAGGATAGAGGATAGGATAGGAAAGAGGGTAGGATAGGATAGAGGATAGGATAGGATAGAGGATAGGATAGGATAGAGGATATAATAGGATTGAGGAAAGGATAGGATGGAGGATAGGATAGGATAGAGGATAGGATAGGAAAGAGGATAGGATAGGATAGAGGGTAGGATAGGATAGAGGATAGGATAGGATAGAGGATAGGATAGGATAGAGGATAGGATAGGAAAGAGGGTAGGATAGGATAGAGGATAGGATAGGATAGAGGATAGGATAGGATAGACGATCTGATAGAGGATAGAATACGATGTAGGATAGGGTAGGATAGAGGATAGGATAGGATAAAGGTTAGTATAGGATAGAGGATAGGATAGAATAGAGTATAGGATAGGATAAAGAATAGGATAGGATAGAAGATAGGATAGGATAGGATAGGGGATAGGATAGGATAGAGGTTAGTATAGGATAGAGGATACGATAGGATACAGGAAAGGATAGAATAAAGGATAGGATAGGATAGAGTATAGGATAGGATAGAGGATACGATAGGATAGAGGATAGGATTGGATAGAGGATAGGATAGATGATAGGATAGAGGATAGGATAGAGGATAGGATAGAGGATAGGATAGGATACAGGATAGGATAGGATAGAGGACAGGATGGGATAGAGGATAGGATAGGATAGAGGATAGAATAGGATAGATGATATTATAGGATAGAGGATAGGATATGATAGAGTAAACGATATTATAGAGGATAAGATAGGGTAGAGGATAGGATAGAGGATAGGATAGGATAGAGGATAGGATAGAGGATAGGATAGAGGATAGGATAGGATAGAGGATAGGATAGGATAGAGGATAGGATAGGATAGAGGATAGAATAGGATAGAGGATAGGATAGGATAGAGGATAGGATAGGATAGAGGCTAGGATAGAGGATCGGATAGAGGATAGGATAGGATAGAGGAAAGGATATAATAGAGGATAGGCTAGGTAATTGGATAGGATAGAGGATAGGATAAGGTAGAGGATAGTATAGGATAGAGGATAGGATAGGATAGAGGATAGGATAGGATAAAGGATAGGATAGGATAGAGGATAGGATAGGATAGAGGATAGGATAGGATAGAGGATAGGATAGGATAGAGGATAGGATAGAGGATAGGATAGAGGATAGGATAGGATAGAGGATAGGATAGGATAGAGGATAGGATAGAGGATAGGATAGGATAGAGGATTGGATAGGTAATTGGATAGGATAGAGTATAGTATAAGGTAGAGGATAGGATAGGATAGAGGATATAATAGGATAGAGGATAGGATAGGATAGAGGATAGGATAGGATAGAGGATACGATAGAGGATAGAAGATAGGATAGGATAGAGGGTAGGATAGGATAGAGGATAGGATAGGATAGAGGATAGGATAGGAAAGAGGGTAGGATAGGATATAGGATAGAGTATAGGATAGGATAGAGGATAGGATAGGATAGAGGAGGGGATAGGATACAGGATAGGATAGGATACAGGATAGGATAGGATAGAGGATAGGATAGGATAGAGGATAGGATAGGATAGAGGATAGGATGGGATAGAGGATAGGATGGGATAGAGGATAGGATAGGATAGAGGATAGGATAGAGGATAGGATAGGAAAGAGGGTAGGATAGGATAGAGGATAGAGTATAGGATAGGATAGAGGATAGGATAGGATAGAGGAGGGGATAGGATAGAGGATAGGATAGGATAGAGGATAGGATAGGATAGAGGATAGGATAGGACAGAGGATAGGATAGGATAGGATAGAGGATAGGATAGGATAGAGGATAGGATAGGATAGAGGATAGTATAGGATAGAATATTGGATATGATAGAGGATAGGATAGAGGATAGAATAGGATAGATGATATTATAGGATAGAGGATAGGATATGATAGAGTAAACGATATTATAGAGGATAGGATAGAGGATAGGATAGGATCGAGGATAGGATAGAGGATAGGATAGGATAGAGGATAGGATAGGATAGAGGATAGGATAGGATAGAGGATAGGATAGGATAGAGGATAGGATAGGATAGAGGATAGGATAGGATAGAGGATAGGATAGGATAGAGGATAGGATAGGATAGAGGATAGGTTAGGATAGAGGATAAGATGGGATAGAGGATAGGATGGGATCGAGGATAGGATAGGATAGAGGATAGGATATGATAGAGTAAACGATATTATAGAGGATAGGATAGGGTAGAGGATAGGATAGAGGATAGGATAGGATCGAGGATAGGATAGGATAGAGGATTGGATATGTTAGAGGATAGGATAGAGGATAGAATAGGATAGATGATATTATAGGATAGAGGATAGGATATGATAGAGTAAACGATATTATAGAGGATAGGATAGGGTAGAGGATAGGATAGAGGATAGGATAGGATAGAGGATAGGATAGGATAGAGGATAGGATATAATAGGGGATAGGATAGGATAGAGGATAGGATAGGATAGAGGATAATATAGGATAGAGGATAGGATAGGATACGATAGAGGATAGTATAGATGATAGGATAGGTTAGAGGATCTGATAGAGGATAGGATAGGATAGAGGATAGGATAGGATAGAGGGTAGGATAGGATAGAGGATAGGATAGGATAGAGGATAGGATAGGATAGAGGATTGGATATGATAGAGGATAGGATAGAGGATAGAATATGATAGAGGATAGGATTGAGGATACGATAGAGGATTGGATATGATAGAGGATAGGATAGAGGATAGAATAGGATAGATGATATTATAGGATAGAGGATAGGATATGATAGAGTAAACGATATTAAAGAGGATAGGATAGAGGATAGGATAGGATAGAGGATATGATAGAGGATAGAAGATAGGATAGGATAGAGGGTAGGATAGGATAGAGGATAGGATAGGATAGAGGATAGGATAGGAAAGAGGGTAGGATAGGATAGAGGATAGGATAGGATAGAGGATAGGATAGAATAGAGGATAGGATAGGATAGAGTATACGATAGAGGATTGGATATGATAGAGGATAGGATTGAGGATACGATAGAGGATTGGATATGATAGAGGATAGGATAGAGGATAGAATAGGATAGATGATATTATAGGATAGAGGATAGGATATGATAGAGTAAACGATATTAAAGAGGATAGGATAGAGGATAGGATAGGATAGAGGATAGGATAGGATAGAGGATAGGATAGAGGATAGAAGATAGGATAGGATAGAGGGTAGGATAGGATAGATGATAGGATAGGATAGAGGATAGGATAGGAAAGAGGGTAGGATAGGATAGAGGATAGGATAGGATAGAGGATAGGATAGGATAGAGGATAGGATAGGATAGGATAGAGGATAGGATAGGATAGAGGATAGGATAGGATAGAGGATAGGATTGGATAAAGGATAGGATAGAGGATAGGATAGAGGATAGGATAGGATAGAGGATAGGATAGTATAGAGGATAGAGGATAGGATAGGATAGAGGATAGGATATAATAGAGGATAGGATAGGATAGAGGATCGGAAAGAGGATAGGATAGGATAGAGGATAGGATAGGATAGAGGATCGGAAAGAGGATAGGATAGGATAGAGGATAGGACAGGATAGAGGATAGGATAGGATAGAGGATAGGATAGGAAAGAGGGTAGGATAGGATAGAGGAGAGGATAGGATAGAGGATAGGATAGGATCGAGGATAGGATAGGATAGAGGATTGGATATGATAGAGGATAGGATAGAGGATAGAATAGGATAGATGATATTATAGGATAGAGGATAGGATATGATAGAGTAAACGATATTAAAGAGGATAGGATAGAGGATAGGATAGGATAGAGGATAGGATAGAGGATAGGATAGGATAGAGTATACGATAGAGGATTGGATATGATAGAGGATAGGATTGAGGATACGATAGAGGATTGGATATGATAGAGGATAGGATAGAGGATAGAATAGGATAGATGATATTACAGGATAGAGGATAGGATATGATAGAGTAAACGATATTAAAGAGGATAGGATAGAGGATAGGATAGGATAGAGGATAGGATAGAGGATAGAAGACAGGATAGGATAGAGGGTAGGATAGGATAGAGGATAGGATAGGATAGAGGATAGGATAGGAAAGAGGGTAGGATAGGATAGTGGATAGAGTATAGGATAGGATAGAGGATAGGATAGGATAGAGGAGGGGATAGGATAGATGATAGGATAGGATAGAGGATAGGATAGGATAGAGGATAGGATAGGATAGAGGATAAGATGGGATAGAGGATAGGATGGGATAGAGGATAGGATATGATAGAGGATAGGATATAATAGAGGATAGGATAGGATAGAGGATAGGATAGGATACGATAGAGGATAGTATAGATGATAGGATAGGTTAGAGGATCTGATAGAGGATAGGATAGGATAGAGGATAGGATAGGATAGGATAGAGGATAGGATAGGATAGAGGATAGGATAGGATAGAGGATAGGATAGGATAGAGGATAGGATAGGATAGAGGATTGGATATGATAGAGGATAGAGGATAGGATAGGATAGAGGATAGGATAGGATAGAGGATAGGATAGGATAGAGGATAGGATAGGATAGAGGATAGGTTAGGATAGAGGATAGGTTAGGATAGAGGATAGGATGGGATAGAGGATAGGATGGGATCGAGGATAGGATAGGATAGAGGATAGGATAGGATAGAGGATAGGATAGGATAGAGGATAGGATATAATAGAGGATAGGATATAATAGAGGATAGGATAGGATAGAGGATCGGATAGAGGATAGGATAGGATAGAGGATAGGATTGGATAGAGGATCGGATAGAGGATAGGATAGGATAGAGGATAGGATAGGATAGAGGATAGGATAGGAAAGAGGGTAGGATAGGATAGAGGAGAGGATAGGATAGAGGATAGGATAGGATAGAGGATAGGATAGGATAGAGGATAGGATAGGATAGAGGATAGAATAGGATAGAGGATAGGATAGGATAGAGGATTGGATATGATAGAGGATAGGATAGAGGATAGAATAGGATAGATGATATTATAGGATAGAGGATAGGATATGATAGAGTAAACGATATTATAGAGGATAGGATAGCGTAGGGGATAGGATAGAGGATAGGATAGGATCGAGGATAGGATAGGATAGAGGATTGGATATGATAGAGGATAGGATAGAGGATAGAATAGGATAGATGATATTATAGGATAGAGGATAGGATATGATAGAGTAAACGATATTATAGAGGATAGGATAGGGTAGAGGATAGGATAGAGGATAGGATAGGATAGAGGATAGGATAGGATAGAGGATAGGATAGGAAAGAGGATAGGATAGGATAGAGGATAGGATAGGAAAGAGGGTAGGATAGGATAGAGGATAGAGTATAGGATAGGATAGAGGATAGGATAGGATAGAGGAGGGGATAGGATAGAGGATAGGATAGGATAGAGGAAAGGATAGGATAGCGGATAGGATAGGATAGAGGATAGGATAGGATAGAGGATAGGATATAGTATATGATAGGATAGAGTATAGGATAGGATAGAGGATAGGATTGAGGATAGAGCATAGGATAGAGGATAGAATAGTATAGCGGATAGGATAGGATAGAGGATAGGATAGGATAGGATAGAGGATGGGATAGCATAGAGGATAGGATAGGATAGAGGATAGGATAGGATAGAGATTCCGATAGGGGATTGGATAAGATAGAGGATAGGATAGGATAGAGGATGGGATAGGATATAGGATATGATAGGATTGAGGATAGGATAGGATTGAGGATAGGATAGGATAGAGGATCCGATAGGGGATTGGATAGGATAGAGGATAGGAGACGATAGAGGATTGGATAGGGGATTGGATAGGATAGAGAACAGGAGACGATGGAAGATAGGATAGAATAGAGGATAGGATAGGATAGGGGAAAGGATAGGATAGAGGATAGGATAGGATAGAGGATAGGATAGGATAGAGGATATGATAGGATAGAGGATAGGATAGGATAGAGGATAGGATAGAGGATTGGATAGGATAGAGGATAGGATAGGATAGAGGATAGGAGACGATAGAGGATAGGATAGGGGATTGGATAGGATACAGTATAGGATAGGATAGAGGATAGGATAGGATAGAGGATAGGATAGAGGATAGGTTAGAGGATAGGATAGGAGAGAGGATAAGATAGGATTGAGGATAGGATAGGATAGAGGATAGGATAGGATAGAGGATCCGATAGGGGATTGGATAGGATAGAGGATAGGAGACGATAGAGGATAGGATATGGGATTGGATAGGATAGAGGACAGGAGACGATGGAGGATACGATAGAATAGAGGATAGGATAGGATAGAGGAAAGGATAGGATAGAGCATAGGATAGGATAGAGGATAGGATAGGATAGAGGATAGGATAGGATAGAGGATAGGATAGGATAGAGCACTGTATAGGATAGAGGATGGGATAGCATAGAGGATAGGATAGGATAGAGGATAGGATAGGATTGAGGATAGGATAGGATTGAGGATAGGATAGGATAGAGGATCCGATAGGGGATTGGATAGGATAGAGGATAGGATACGATAGAGGATGGGATAGGATAGAGGATATGATAGGATTGAGGATAGGATAGGATTGAGGATAGGATAGGATAGAGGATGGGATAGGATAGAGGATATGATAGGATTGAGGATAGGATAGGATTGAGGATAGGATAGGATAGAGGATCCGATAGGGGATTGGATAGGATAGAGGATAGGAGACGATAGAGGATTGGATAGGGGATTGGATAGGATAGAGGACAGGAGACGATGGAGGATAGGATAGAATAGAGGATAGGATAGGATAGGGGAAAGGATAGGATAGAGGATAGGATAGGAAAGAGGATAGGATAGGATAGAGTATAGGATAGGATAGAGGATAGGATTGAGGATAGAGCATAGGATAGAGGATAGAATAGTATAGCGGATAGGATAGGATAGAGGATAGGATAGGATAGGATAGAGGATGGGATAGCATAGAGGATAGGATAGGATAGAGGATAGGATAGGATAGAGATTCCGATAGGGGATTGGATAAGATAGAGGATAGGATAGGATAGAGGATGGGATAGGATATAGGATATGATAGGATTGAGGATAAGATAGGATTGAGGATAGGATAGGATAGAGGATCCGATAGGGGATTGGATAGGATAGAGGATAGGAGACGATAGAGGATTGGATAGGGGATTGGATAGGATAGAGAACAGGAGACGATGGAAGATAGGATAGAATAGAGGATAGGATAGGATAGGGGAAAGGATAGGATAGAGGATAGGATAGGATAGAGGATAGGATAGGATAGAGGATATGATAGGATAGAGGATAGGATAGGATAGAGGATAGGATAGAGGATTGGATAGGATAGAGGATAGGATAGGATAGAGGATAGGAGACGATAGAGGATAGGATAGGGGATTGGATAGGATACAGTATAGGATAGGATAGAGGATAGGATAGGATAGAGGATAGGATAGAGGATAGGATAGAGGATAGGATAGGAGAGAGGATAAGATAGGATTGAGGATAGGATAGGATAGAGGATAGGATAGGATAGAGGATCCGATAGGGGATTGGATAGGATAGAGGATAGGAGACGATAGAGGATAGGATATGGGATTGGATAGGATAGAGGACAGGAGACGATGGAGGATACGATAGAATAGAGGATAGGATAGGATAGAGGAAAGGATAGGATAGAGCATAGGATAGGATAGAGGATAGGATAGGATAGAGGATAGGATAGGATAGAGGATAGGATAGGATAGAGCACTGTATAGGATAGAGGATGGGATAGCATAGAGGATAGGATAGGATAGAGGATAGGATAGGATTGAGGATAGGATAGGATTGAGGATAGGATAGGATAGAGGATCCGATAGGGGATTGGATAGGATAGAGGATAGGATACGATAGAGGATGGGATAGGATAGAGGATATGATAGGATTGAGGATAGGATAGGATTGAGGATAGGATAGGATAGAGGATGGGATAGGATAGAGGATATGATAGGATTGAGGATAGGATAGGATTGAGGATAGGATAGGATAGAGGATCCGATAGGGGATTGGATAGGATAGAGGATAGGAGACGATAGAGGATTGGATAGGGGATTGGATAGGATAGAGGACAGGAGACGATGGAGGATAGGATAGAATAGAGGATAGGATAGGATAGGGGAAAGGATAGGATAGAGGATAGGATAGGAAAGAGGATAGGATAGGATAGAGGATATGATAGGATAGAGGATAGGATAGGATAGAGCATAGGATAGAGGAGAGGATAGGATAGAGGATAGGATAGGATAGAGGAGAGGATAGGATAGAGGGTGGGATAGCATAGAGGATAGGATAGGATAGAGGATGGGATAGCATAGAGGATAGGATAGGATAGAGGATAGGATAGGATTGAGGATAGGATAGGATTGAGGATAGGATAGGATAGAGGATCCGATAGGGGATTGGATAGGATAGTGGATAGGAGACGATAGATTATAGGATAGGGGATTGGACAGGATAGAGGACAGGAGACGATAGCGGATAGGATACGATAGAGAATAGGATAGGATAGATGATATTATAGGATCGAGGACACGATAGGATAGAGGATACGATAGTATAGAGGATACGATAGGATAGAGGATAGGGTCGAATAGAGGATAGGATAGGATAGAGGATAGGATAGGATTGAGGATAGGATAGGATTGAGGATAGGATAGGATAGAGAATAGGATAGGATAGAGGATAGGATAGGATTGGGGATAGGATAGGATACAGGATAGGATAGGATGGAGGATCCGATAGGGGATTGGATAGGATAGAGGATAGGATAGGATACAGGATAGCATAGGATAGAGGATAGGATAGGATTGAGGATAGGATAGGAATGAGGATAGGATAGGATAGAGGATAGAATAGGATAGAGGATAGGATAGGATTGGGGATAGGATAGGATACAGGATAGGATAGGATGGAGGATCCGATAGGGGATTGGATAGGATAGAGGATAGGAGACGATAGAGGATAGGATAGGGGATTGGATATGATAGAGGAGAGGAGACGATGGAGGATAGGATAGAATAGAGGATAGGATAGGATAGAGGAAAGGATAGGATAGAGGATAGGATAGGATAGGGTATAGGATAGGATAGAGGATATGATAGGATAGAGAATAGGATTGAGGATAGAGCATAGGATAGGATAGAGGATGGGATAGCATAGAGGATAGGATAGGATAGAGGATAGGATAGGATTGAGGATAGCATAGGATAGAGGATAGGATAGTATAGAGGATCCGATAGGGGAATGGATAGGATAGAGGATAGGAGACGATAGAGGATAGGATAGGGGATTGGATAGGATAGAGGACAGGAGACGATGGAAGATAGGATAGAATAGAGGATAGGATGGGATAGGGGAAAGGATAGGATAGAGTATAGGATAGGATAGAGGATAGGATAGGATAGAGGATATGATAGGATAGAGGATAGGATAGGATAGAGGATAGGCTAGAGGATTGGATAGGATAGAGGATAGGATACGATAGAGGATAGTATAGGATAGAGAACAGGATAGTTAAGAGGATAATATAGAGGAGCGGATAGGGGATTGGATAGGATATAGGATAGTTGACGATAGAGAATAGGATAGGGGATTGGACAGGATAGAGGACAGGAGACGATAGCGGATAGGATACGATAGAGAATAGGATAGGATAGATGATATTTTAGGATCGAGGACACGATAGGATAGAGGATACGATAGTATAGAGGATACGATAGGATAGAGGATAGGGTCGAATAGAGGATAGGACAGGGGATTGGATAGGATAGGATAGGATAGAGTATAGGATAGGATAGAGGATAGGATAGGTTAGAGTATAGGATAGGATAGAGGATAGGGTAGGATTGAGGATAGGATAGGATAGAGGATAGGATAGGATAGAGGATAGGATAGGATAGAGCATAGTATAGGATAGAGGATGGGATAGCATAGAGGATATGATAGGATAGAGGATAGGATAGGATTGAGGATAGGATAGGGTTGAGGATAGGATAGGATTGAGGATAGGATAGGATAGAGTATCCGATAGGGGATTGGATAGGATAGAGGATAGGAGACGATAGAGGATAGGATAGGGGATTGGATAGGATAGAGGATAGGATACGATAGAGGATAGTATAGGATAGAGAACAGGATAGTAAAGAGGATAATATAGAGGAGCGCATAGGGAATTGGATAGGATATAGGATAGTTGACGATAGAGAATAGGAGAGGGGATTGGATAGGATAGAGGACAGGAGACGATGGAGGATAGGATAGAATATCGGATAGGATAGGATAGGGGAAAGGATAGGATAGAGGATAGGATAGGATAGAGGATAGGATAGGATAGAGGATATGATAGGATAGAGGATAGGATAGGATAGAGGATAGGATATGATAGAGGATAGGATAGGATAGAGAATAGGATAGGATAGAGGATAGGATAGGATAGAGGATAGGGTAGGATAGAGGATAGGATAGGATAGAGGATAGGATAGGATAGAGGATACGATAGGGGATTGGATAGGATAGAGGATATGATAGGGTAGCGGATAGGATAGGATAGAGGATAGGATAGGATAGAGGATAGGATAGTATAGAGAAGAGGATAGGATAGAGGATAGTATAGGATAGATGGAAGAAAAGGATTGAGGTTAGGATAGGATAGATGATAGGATAGTATAGAGGATAGGATAGGATAGAGAATAAGATAGGATGGAGGATAGGATAGGATAGAGGACAGGATAGGATTGACGATACGATAGGATAGATGATAGGATAGGATAGAGGATACGATAGGGGATTGAATAGGATAGAAGATAGGATAGGATAGCGGATAGGATAAGATAGAGGATAGAGGTTAGGATAGGATAGAGGATAGGATAGGATAGGATAAAAGGATAGGATAGGATACAGGATAGGATAGGATAGAGGATAGGATAGGATAGAGAATAGGATAGGATGGAGGAAAGGATAGGATAGAGGATAGGATAGGATAGAGGATAGGATAGGATAGAGTATAGGATAGGATAGAGGATAGGATAGGATAGAGGATAGGATAGGATAGAGGATAGGATAGGATAGAGGATAGAATAGGATAGAGGATAGGATAGGATAGAGGATAGAGGATAGGATAGGATAGAGGATAGGATAGGATAGAGGATATGATAGGATAGAGAATAGGATTGAGGATAGAGCATAGGATAGGATAGAGGATGGGATAGCATAGAGGATAGGATAGGATAGAGGATAGGATAGGATTGAGGATAGCATAGGATAGAGGATAGGATAGTATAGAGGATCCGATAGGGGAATGGATAGGATAGAGGATAGGAGACGATAGAGGATAGGATAGGGGATTGGATAGGATAGAGGACAGGAGACGATGGAAGATAGGATAGAATAGAGGATAGGATGGGATAGGGGAAAGGATAGGATAGAGTATAGGATAGGATAGAGGATAGGATAGGATAGAGGATATGATAGGATAGAGGATAGGATAGGATAGAGGATAGGCTAGAGGATTGGATAGGATAGAGGATAGGATACGATAGAGGATAGTATAGGATAGAGAACAGGATAGTTAAGAGGATAATATAGAGGAGCGGATAGGGGATTGGATAGGATATAGGATAGTTGACGATAGAGAATAGGATAGGGGATTGGACAGGATAGAGGACAGGAGACGATAGCGGATAGGATACGATAGAGAATAGGATAGGATAGATGATATTTTAGGATCGAGGACACGATAGGATAGAGGATACGATAGTATAGAGGATACGATAGGATAGAGGATAGGGTCGAATAGAGGATAGGACAGGGGATTGGATAGGATAGGATAGGATAGAGTATAGGATAGGATAGAGGATAGGATAGGTTAGAGTATAGGATAGGATAGAGGATAGGGTAGGATTGAGGATAGGATAGGATAGAGGATAGGATAGGATAGAGGATAGGATAGGATAGAGCATAGTATAGGATAGAGGATGGGATAGCATAGAGGATATGATAGGATAGAGGATAGGATAGGATTGAGGATAGGATAGGGTTGAGGATAGGATAGGATTGAGGATAGGATAGGATAGAGTATCCGATAGGGGATTGGATAGGATAGAGGATAGGAGACGATAGAGGATAGGATAGGGGATTGGATAGGATAGAGGATAGGATACGATAGAGGATAGTATAGGATAGAGAACAGGATAGTAAAGAGGATAATATAGAGGAGCGCATAGGGAATTGGATAGGATATAGGATAGTTGACGATAGAGAATAGGAGAGGGGATTGGATAGGATAGAGGACAGGAGACGATGGAGGATAGGATAGAATATCGGATAGGATAGGATAGGGGAAAGGATAGGATAGAGGATAGGATAGGATAGAGGATAGGATAGGATAGAGGATATGATAGGATAGAGGATAGGATAGGATAGAGGATAGGATATGATAGAGGATAGGATAGGATAGAGAATAGGATAGGATAGAGGATAGGATAGGATAGAGGATAGGGTAGGATAGAGGATAGGATAGGATAGAGGATAGGATAGGATAGAGGATACGATAGGGGATTGGATAGGATAGAGGATATGATAGGGTAGCGGATAGGATAGGATAGAGGATAGGATAGGATAGAGGATAGGATAGTATAGAGAAGAGGATAGGATAGAGGATAGTATAGGATAGATGGAAGAAAAGGATTGAGGTTAGGATAGGATAGATGATAGGATAGTATAGAGGATAGGATAGGATAGAGAATAAGATAGGATGGAGGATAGGATAGGATAGAGGACAGGATAGGATTGACGATACGATAGGATAGATGATAGGATAGGATAGAGGATACGATAGGGGATTGAATAGGATAGAAGATAGGATAGGATAGCGGATAGGATAAGATAGAGGATAGAGGTTAGGATAGGATAGAGGATAGGATAGGATAGGATAAAATGATAGGATAGGATACAGGATAGGATAGGATAGAGGATAGGATAGGATAGAGAATAGGATAGGATGGAGGAAAGGATAGGATAGAGGATAGGATAGGATAGAGGATAGGATAGGATAGAGTATAGGATAGGATAGAGGATAGGATAGGATAGAGGATAGGATAGGATAGAGGATAGGATAGGATAGAGGATAGAATAGGATAGAGGATAGGATAGGATAGAGGATAGAGGATAGGATAGGATAGAGGATAGGATAGGATAGAGTATAGGATAGGATAGAGGATAGGATAGGATAGTGGATAGGATAGGATAGAGGATAGGATAGGATAGAGGATAGGATAGGATAGAGGATAGGATAGGATAGAGGATAGGATAGGATAGAGGATAGGATAGTATAGAGGATAGCATAGGATAGAGGATAGGATAGGATAGAGGATAGGATAGGATAGAGGATAGGATAGGATAGAGGATAGGATAGGATAGAGGATAGGATAGGATAGAGAATAGGATAGAGGATAGGATATGGGATTGGATTGGATTGAGGATATTATGGGATAGAGGATAGGATAGGATAGGATAGAGGATAGGATAGGATAGAGGATAGGATAGGATAGAGGATAGGATAGGATAGAGGATAGGATAGGATAGAGGATAGGATAGTATAGAGGATAGGATAGGATAGCGGATAGGATTGGATAGAGGATAGGATAGGATGGAGGATAGGATAGGGGATTGGATAGGATAGAGGATAGGAGACGATAGAGGATAGGATAGGGGATTGGATAGGAAGGAGGACAGGAGACGATAGAGGATAGGATAGGATAGAGGATAGGATAGGATAGAGGATAGGATAGGATAGAGGATAGGATAGGATAGAGGATAGGATAGGATAGAGGATGGGATAGGATAGAGGATAGGATAGGATAGAGGATAGGATAGGATAGAGGATAGGATAGGATAGAGGATAGGATAGGATAGAGGATAGGATAGGATAGAGGATAGGATAGGATAGAGGATAGAATAGGACAGAGGATACGACAGGATAGAGAAGAGGATAGGATAGGCTTTAGGATAGGATAGGATAGGCTACAGAATAGGATAGGATAGCGGATAGGATAGGATAGAGGATAGGATAGGATAGATGACAGGAAAGGATTGAGGATAGGATTGGATAGATGATAGGATAGTACAGAGGATAGGATAGGATAGATGATAGGATAGGATAGCGGATACGATAGGATAGAGGATAGGATAGGATTGAGGATAGGGTAGGATAGAGGATAGGATAGGATAGAGGATACGATAGGGGATTGGATAGGCTAGAGGATATGATAGGAGATTGGATAGGATAGAGGATAGGATAGGATAGAGGATAGGATAGGATAGAGGATAGGATAGGATAGAGGATAGGATAGGATTGAGCATAGGATAGGATAGAGGATAGGATGGGATAGAGGATAGGATATGATATAGAATAGGATAGGATAGCGGATAGGATAGGATAGAGAATAGGATAGGATAGCGGATAGGATAGGATTGCGGTTAGGATAGGATAGCGGATAGGATAGGATAGAGGATAGGATATAGGTTTGGATAGGATTGAGGATATTATGGGATAGAGGATAGGATATGATAGAGAATAGGATAGGATAGCGGATAGGATAGGATAGAGAATAGGATAGGATAGCGGATAGGATAGGATTGCGGTTAGGATAGGATAGCGGATAGGATAGGATAGAGGATAGGATATAGGATTGGATAGGATTGAGGATATTATGGGATAGAGGATAGGATAGGATAGAGGATAGGATAGGATAGAGGATACGATAGGGGATTGGATAGGATAGAGGATATGATAGGGTAGCGGATAGGATAGGATAGAGGATAGGATAGGATAGAGGATAGGATAGGATAGAGGATACGATAGGGGATTGAATAGGATAGAGGATAGTATAGGATAGCGGATAGGATAGGATAGAGGATAGGATGGGATAGAGGATACGATAGGGGATTCGATAGGATAGAGGATAGGATAGGATAGAGGATAGGATAGGATAGATGATAGGATAGGATAGAGGATAGGATAGGATAGACTATAGGATAGAGGATAGGATAGCATAGAGGATGGGATAGGATAGAGGATAGGATGGGATAGAGGATAGGATAGGATAGAGGATAGGACAGGACAGACATTAGGATAGATGATAGGAGATAGGATTGGATAGGATTGAGGATAATATGGGATAGAGGATAGGATAGGATGGGATAGGATAGAGGATAGGATAGGATAGAGAAGAGGATAGGATAGCGGATAGGATAGGATAGAGGATAGGATAGGATAGAGGATACGATAGGGGATTGAATAGGATAGAGGGTAGGATAGGATAGGATAGAGGATAGGATAGGATAGAGGATAGGATAGGATAGAGGATAGGATAGGATAGAGGATAGGATAGGATAGATGATAGGATAGTATATAGGATAGGATAGGATAGAGAATAGGATAGGATGGAGGATAGGATAGGATAGAGGATAGGATAGGATTGAGGATAGGATAGGATAGAAGATAGGATAGGATAGAGGATGGGATAGGATACAGGATAGGATAGGATAGAGGATAGGATAGGATAGAGGATACGATAGGGGATTGGAAAGGATAGAGGATAGGATAGGATAGGATAGAGGATAGAATAGGACAGAGGATACGATAGGATAGAGGAGAGGATAGGATAGCCTACAGGATAGGATTGGATAGAGGATAGGATAGGATATAGGATAGGATAGGATAGAGGATAGGATAGAGGATTGGGTAGGATTGAGGATATTATGGAATAGAGGATATAATAGGATATGATAGAGGATAAAATAGGATAGAGGATAGGATAGGATAGGATAGAGGATAGGATAGGATAGAGGATAGGATAGGATAGAGGATAGGATAGGATAGAGGATAGGATAGGATAGAGGATAGGATAGGATAGGATAGAGGATAGGATAGGATAGAGGATAGGATAGGATAGAGGATAGGATAGGATAGAGGATAGGATAGGATAGAGGATAGGATAGGATAGAGGATAGGATAGGATAGAGGATAGGATAGGATTGAGGATAGGATATAATAGAGGATAGGATAGGATAGATGACAGGAAAGGATACAGGATAGGATAGGATAGAGGATAGGATAGGATAGAGAATAGGATAGGATAGCGGATAGGATAGGATAGAGGATAGGATAGGATTGAGGATAGGATATAATAGAGGATAGGATAGGATAGATGACAGGAAAGGATACAGGATAGGATAGGATAGAGGATAGGATAGGATAGAGAATAGGATAGGATAGCGGATAGGATAGGATAGAGGATAGGATAGGATAGCGGATAGGATAGGATAGGATAGCGGATAGGATAGGATAGAGGATAGGATAGGACAGAGGATACGATAGGAAAGAGAATAGGATAGGATAGCTGATAGGATAGGATAGAGGATAAGATAGGATTGAGGATAGGATAGCATAGAGGATAGGATAGGATAGATAATACGATGGGGATATGATAGGATAGAGGATAGGATAGGGTAGCGGATAGGATAGGATGGGATAGAGGATAGGATAGGATAGAGGATAGGATAGGATAGAGGATAGGATATGATAGAGGATAGGATAGGATAGAGAATAGGATAGGATAGAGGATAGGATAGGATAGAGAATAGGATAGGATAGCGGATGGGATAGGATAGCGGATAGGATAGGATAGAGGATAGGATATAGGATTGGATAGGATTGAGGATATTATGGGATAGAGGATAGGATAGGATAGAAGATAGGATAGGATAGAGGATAGGATAGTATAGAGGATAGGGTAGGATAGAGGATAGGATAGGATAGAGGATAGGATAGGATAGAGGATACGATAGGGGATTGGATAGGATAGAGGATATGATAGGGTAGCGGATAGGATAGAATAGAGGATAGGATAGGATAGAGGATAGGATAGGATAGAGAAGAGGATAGGATAGAGGATAGGATAGGATAGAGGATAGGATAGGATAGAGGATAGGATAGGATAGAGGATAGGATAGGATACAGGATAGGAAAGAATAGAGTATAGGATAGGATAGAGGATAGGATAGGATAGAGGATAGGATAGGATAGAGGATAGGATAGGATAGAGGATAGGATAGGATAGAAGATAGGATAGGATAGAGGATAGGATTGGACAGAGGATAGGACAGGATGGAGGATAGAATAGGGGATTGGATAGGATAGAGGATAGGATAGGATAGTGGATAGGATAGGATAGAGGATAGGATAGGATAGGATAGAGGATAGGATAGGATAGAGGATAGGATAGGATAGGATAGAGGATAGGATAGGATAGAGGATACGATAGGGGATATAATAGGATAGAGGATAGGATAGGGTAGCGGATAGGATAGGATGGGATAGAGGATAGGATAGGATAGAGGATAGGATAGGATAGAGGATAGGATAGGATAGAGGATAGGATAGGATAGACTATAGGATAGAGGATAGGATAGCATAGAGGATGGGATAGGATAGAGGATAGGATAGGATAGAGGATAGGATAGGATAGAAGATAGGACAGGATAGACATTAGGATAGATGATAGGAAATAGGATTTGATAGGATTGAGGATAATATGGGATAGAGGATAGTATAGGATGGGATAGGATAGAGGATAGGATAGGATAGAGAAGAGGATAGGATAGCGGATAGGATAGGATAGAGGATAGGATAGGATAGAGGATACGATAGGGGATTGAATAGGATAGAGGGTAGGATAGGATAGGATAGAGGATAGGATAGGATAGAGGATACGACAGGATAGAGGATAGGATAGGATAGAGGATAGGATAGGATAGAGGATAGGATAGGATAGAGGATAGGATAGGATAGAGAATAGGATAGGATGGAGGATAGGATAGGATAGAGGATAGGATAGGATAGAGGATAGGATAGGATAGAGGATAGGATAGGATAGAGGATAGGATAGGATAGAGGATAGGATAGGATAGAGGATAGGATAGGATAGAGGATAGGATAGGATAGCGGATAGGGTAGGATAGAGAATAGGATAGGATAGAGAATAGGATAGGATAGCGGATAGGATACGATAGAGGATAGGATATAGGATTGGATAGGATTGAGGATATTATGGGATAGAGGATAGGATAGGATAGGATAGAGGATAGGATAGGATAGAAGATAGGATAGGATAGAGGATAGGATAGGATAGAGGATAGGGTAGGATAGAGGATAGGATAGGATAGAGGATAGGATATGATAGAGGATAGGATAGGATAGAGGATAGGATAGGATAGAGGATAGGATAGGATGGAGGATAGGTTAGGGGATTGGATATGATAGAGGATAGGAGACGATAGAGGATAGGATAGGGGATTCGATAGGAAGGAGGACAGGAGACGATAGAGGAAAGGATAGGATAGAGGATAGGATAGGATAGAGGAGAGGATAGGATAGAGGATAGGATAGGATAGAGGATAGGATAGGATAGAGAATAGGATAGGATAGAGGATAGGATAGGATAGAGGATAGGATAGGATAGGATACAGGATAGGATAGAGGATAGGATAGGATAGAGGATAGGATAGGATAGAGGATAGGATAGGTTAGAGGATAGGATAGGATAGCGGATAGGATAGGATAGAGAATAGGATAGGATAGAGGATAGGATAGGATAGAGGTAGGATAGGATAGAGGATAGGATAGGATAGAGGATAGGATAGGATAGAGGATAGGATAGGATAGATGACAAGAAAGGATTGAGGATAGGATAGGATAGATGATATTATAGGATAGATGACAGGATAGGATAGAGGATAGGATAGGATAGAGGATAGGATAGGATAGAGGATAGGATAGGATAGAGGATAGGATAGGATAGAGGATAGGATAGGATAGAGGATAGGATAGGATAGAGGATAGGATAGGATAGAGGATAGGATAGGATAGAGGATAGGAAAGGATAGAGTATAGGATAGGATAGAGGATAGGATAGGATAGAGGATAGGATAGGATAGAGGATAGGATAGGATAGAGGATAGGATAGGATAGAGGATAGGATAGGATAGAGGATAGGATAAGATAGAGGATAGGATAGGATAGAGGATAGGATAGGATAGAGGATAGGATAGGATAGAGGATGGGATAGGATAGAGGATAGGATAGGATAGAGGATAGGATACTATAGAGGATAGGATAAGATAGAGGATAGGATAGAATAGGATAGAGGATAGGATAGGATAGAGGATAGGATAGGATAGCGGATAGGATTGGATAGAGGATAGGATAGGATGGAGGATAGGATAGGGGATTGGATAGGATAGAGGATAGGAGACGATAGAGGATAGGATAGGGGATTGGATAGGATAGAGAATAGGATAGGATGGAGGATAGGATAGGATAGAGGATAGGATAGGATAGATGACAGGAAAGGATTGAGCATAGGATAGGATAGAGGATAGGATAGGATAGAGGATAGGATAGGATAGAGGATAGGATAGGATAGAGGATAGGATATTATAGATGATAGGATAGGATAGAGGATACGATAGGGGATTGAATAGGATAGAGGGTAGGATAGGATAGGATAGAGGATAGGATAGGATAGAGGATAGGATAGGATAGAGTATAGGATAGGATAGAGGATACGATAGGATAGAGGATAGGATAGGGTAGAGGATAGGATAGGATAGAGGATAGGATATTATAGAGGATAGGATAGCATAGAGGATAGGATAGGATAGAGGATAGGAAGGGATAGTGGATAGGATAGGATAGAGGATAGGATAGGATAGAGGATAGGATAGGATAAAAGGATAGGATAGGATAGTGGATAGGATAGGATAGTGGATAGGATAGGATAGTGGATAGGATAGGATAGTGGATAGGATAGGATAGAGGATAGGATAGGATAGAGGATAGGATAGGATAGAGGATAGGATAGGATAGAGGATAGGATAGGATAGAGGATAGGATAGGATAGAGGATAGGATAGGATAGAGGATAGGATAGGATAGAGGATAGGATAGGATAGAGGATAGGAAAGGATAGAGGATAGGATAGGATAGAGGATAGGATAAGATAGAGGATAGGATAGGATAGAGGATAGGATAGGATAGAGGATAGGATAGGATAGAGGATGGGATAGGATAGAGGATAGGATAGGATAGAGGATAGGATAGGATAGAGGAGAGGATATTATAGATGATAGGATAGGATAGAGGATACGATAGGGGATTGAATAGGATAGAGGGTAGGATAGGATAGGATAGAGGATAGGAAAGGATAGAGGATAGGATAGGATAGAGGATAGGATAAGATAGAGGATAGGATAGGATAGAGGATAGGATACGATAGAGGATAGGATAAGATAGACGATAGGATAGAATAGGATAGAGGATAGGATAGGATAGACGATAGGATACATGATAGGATATAGGATTGGATAGGATTGAGGATAATATGGGATAGAGGATAGGATAGGATGGGATAGGATAGAGGATAGGATAGGATAGAGAAGAAGATAGGATAGCGGATAGGATAGGATAGAGGATAGGATAGGATAGAGGATAGGATAGGATAGAGGATAGGAAAGGATAGAGGATAGGATAGGATAGAGGATAGGATAAGATAGAGGATAGGATAGGATTGAGGATAGGATAGGATAGAGGATAGGATAGGATGGAGGATAGGATAGGGGATTGGATAGGATAGAGGATAGGAGACGATAGAGGATAGGATAGGGGATTGGATAGGAAGGAGGACAGGAGACGATAGAGGAAAGGATAGGATAGAGGATAGGATAGGATATAGGATAGGATAGGATAGAGAATAGGATAGGATAGAGGATAGGATAGGATAGAGGATAGGATAGGATAGAGGATAGGATAGGATAGAGGATAGGATAGGTTAGAGGATAGGATAGGATAGAGGATAGGATAGGATAGAGGATAGGATAGGATAGAGTATAGGATAGGATAGAGGAGAGGATATTATAGATGATAGGATAGGATAGAGGATACGATAGGGGATTGAATAGGATAGAGGGTAGGATAGGATAGGATAGAGGATAGGAAAGGATAGAGGATAGGATAGACGATAGGATAGGATACAGGATAGGATAGGACAGAGGATAGGATAGACGATAGGATAGGATAGAGGATAGGATAGGATAGAGGATAGGATAGGATAGAGGATAGGATAGGATAGAGGATAGGATAGGATAGAGGATAGGATAGGATAGGATAGAGGATAGGATAGGATAGATGACAAGAAAGGATTGAGGATAGGATAGGATAGATGATATTATAGGATAGATGACAGGATAGGATAGAGGATAGGATAGGATAGAGGATAGGATAGGATAGAGGATAGGATAGGATAGAGGATAGGATAGGATAGAGGATAGGATAGGATAGAGGATAGGATAGGATAGAGGATAGGATAGGATAGAGGATAGGATAGGATAGAGGATAGGAAAGGATAGAGTATAGGATAGGATAGAGGATAGGATAGGATAGAGGATAGGATAGGATAGAGGATAGGATAGGATAGAGGATAGGATAGGATAGAGGATAGGATAGGATAGAGGATAGGATAAGATAGAGGATAGGATAGGATAGAGGATAGGATAGGATAGAGGATAGGATAGGATAGAGGATGGGATAGGATAGAGGATAGGATAGGATAGAGGATAGGATACTATAGAGGATAGGATAAGATAGAGGATAGGATAGAATAGGATAGAGGATAGGATAGGATAGAGGATAGGATAGGATAGCGGATAGGATTGGATAGAGGATAGGATAGGATGGAGGATAGGATAGGGGATTGGATAGGATAGAGGATAGGAGACGATAGAGGATAGGATAGGGGATTGGATAGGATAGAGAATAGGATAGGATGGAGGATAGGATAGGATAGAGGATAGGATAGGATAGATGACAGGAAAGGATTGAGCATAGGATAGGATAGAGGATAGGATAGGATAGAGGATAGGATAGGATAGAGGATAGGATAGGATAGAGGATAGGATATTATAGATGATAGGATAGGATAGAGGATACGATAGGGGATTGAATAGGATAGAGGGTAGGATAGGATAGGATAGAGGATAGGATAGGATAGAGGATAGGATAGGATAGAGTATAGGATAGGATAGAGGATACGATAGGATAGAGGATAGGATAGGGTAGAGGATAGGATAGGATAGAGGATAGGATATTATAGAGGATAGGATAGCATAGAGGATAGGATAGGATAGAGGATAGGAAGGGATAGTGGATAGGATAGGATAGAGGATAGGATAGGATAGAGGATAGGATAGGATAAAAGGATAGGATAGGATAGTGGATAGGATAGGATAGTGGATAGGATAGGATAGTGGATAGGATAGGATAGAGGATAGGATAGGATAGAGGATAGGATAGGATAGAGGATAGGATAGGATAGAGGATAGGATAGGATAGAGGATAGGATAGGATAGAGGATAGGATAGGATAGAGGATAGGATAGGATAGAGGATAGGATAGGATAGAGGATAGGAAAGGATAGAGGATAGGATAGGATAGAGGATAGGATAAGATAGAGGATAGGATAGGATAGAGGATAGGATAGGATAGAGGATAGGATAGGATAGAGGATGGGATAGGATAGAGGATAGGATAGGATAGAGGATAGGATAGGATAGAGGAGAGGATATTATAGATGATAGGATAGGATAGAGGATACGATAGGGGATTGAATAGGATAGAGGGTAGGATAGGATAGGATAGAGGATAGGAAAGGATAGAGGATAGGATAGGATAGAGGATAGGATAAGATAGAGGATAGGATAGGATAGAGGATAGGATACGATAGAGGATAGGATAAGATAGACGATAGGATAGAATAGGATAGAGGATAGGATAGGATAGACGATAGGATACATGATAGGATATAGGATTGGATAGGATTGAGGATAATATGGGATAGAGGATAGGATAGGATGGGATAGGATAGAGGATAGGATAGGATAGAGAAGAAGATAGGATAGCGGATAGGATAGGATAGAGGATAGGATAGGATAGAGGATAGGATAGGATAGAGGATAGGAAAGGATAGAGGATAGGATAGGATAGAGGATAGGATAAGATAGAGGATAGGATAGGATTGAGGATAGGATAGGATAGAGGATAGGATAGGATGGAGGATAGGATAGGGGATTGGATAGGATAGAGGATAGGAGACGATAGAGGATAGGATAGGGGATTGGATAGGAAGGAGGACAGGAGACGATAGAGGAAAGGATAGGATAGAGGATAGGATAGGATATAGGATAGGATAGGATAGAGAATAGGATAGGATAGAGGATAGGATAGGATAGAGGATAGGATAGGATAGAGGATAGGATAGGATAGAGGATAGGATAGGTTAGAGGATAGGATAGGATAGAGGATAGGATAGGATAGAGGATAGGATAGGATAGAGGATAGGATAGGATAGAGGAGAGGATATTATAGATGATAGGATAGGATAGAGGATACGATAGGGGAATGAATAGGATAGAGGGTATGATAGGATAGGATAGAGGATAGGAAAGGATAGAGGATAGGATAGGATAGAGGATAGGATAAGATAGAGGATAGGATAGGATAGAGGATAGGATACGATAGAGGATAGGATAAGATAGACGATAGGATAGAATAGGATAGAGGATAGGATAGGATAGACGATAGGATACATGATAGGATATAGGATTGGATAGGATTGAGGATAATATGGGATAGAGGATAGGATAGGATGGGATAGGATAGAGGATAGGATAGGATAGAGAAGAAGATAGGATAGCGGATAGGATAGGATAGAGGATAGGATAGGATAGAGGATAGGATAGGATAGAGGATAGGAAAGGATAGAGGATAGGATAGGATAGAGGATAGGATAAGATAGAGGATAGGATAGGATTGAGGATAGGATAGGATAGAGGATAGGATAGGTTGGAGGATAGGATAGGGGATTGGATAGGATAGAGGATAGGAGACGATAGAGGATAGGATAGGGGATTGGATAGGAAGGAGGACAGGAGACGATAGAGGAAAGGATAGGATAGAGGATAGGATAGGATAGAGGATAGGATAGGATAGAGAAGAGGATAGGATAGAGGATAGGATAGGATAGAGGATAGGATAGGATAGAGGATAGGATAGGATAGAGGATAGGATAGGTTAGAGGATAGGATAGGATAGAGGATAGGATAGGATAGAGGATAGGATAGGATAGAGGATAGGATAGGATAGAGGATGGGATAGGATAGAGGATAGGATAGGATAGAGGATAGGATAAGATAGAGGATAGGATAGGATAGATGACAGGAAAGGATTGAGGATAGGATAGGATAGATGATATTATAGGATAGAGGACAGGATAGGATAGAGGATAGGATAGGATAGAGGATAGGATAGGATAGAGGATAGGATAGGATATAGGATAGGATAGGATAGAGGATAGGATAGGATAGGATAGGATAGAGGATAGGATAGGATAGAGGATAGGATAGGATAGAGGATAGGATAGGATAGAGGATAGGATAGGATAGAGGATAGGGTAGGATAGAGGATAGGAAAGGATAGAGTATAGGATAGGATAGGATAGGATAGAGGATAGAGGATAGGATAGGATAGAGGATAGGATAGGATAGAGGATAGGATAGGATAGAGGATAGGATTGGATAGAGGATAGGATAGGATGGAGGATAGAATAGGGGATTGGATAGGATAGAGGATAGGATAGGATAGTGGATAGGATAGGATAGAGGATAGAGGATAGGATAGGATAGAGGATAGGATAGGATAGAGGATAGGATAGGATAGAGGATAGGATAGGATAGGATAGAGGATAGGATAGGATACAGGATAGGATAGGATAGAGGATAGGATAGGATAGAGAATAGGATGGGATGGAGGAAAGGATAGGATAGAGGATAGGATAGGATAGAGAATAGGATAGGATGGAGGATAGGATAGGATAGAGGATAGGATAGGATAGAGGATAGGATAGGATAGAGGATAGGATAGGATAGGATAGAGGATAGGATAGGATAGAGGATAGGATAGGATAGAGGATAGGATAGGATAGAGAATAGGATAGGATAGAGGATAGGATAGGATAGAGGATAGGATAGGATAGGCTAGAGGATAGGATAGGATAGAGGATAGGATAGACGATACGATAGGATAGAGGATAGGATAGGATAGAGGATAGGATAGGGTAGAGGATAGGATATTATAGATGATAGGATAGGATAGAGGATACGATAGGGGATTGAATAGGATAGAGGGTAGGATAGGGTAGGATAGAGGATAGGATAGGATAGAGGATAGGATAGGATAGAGGATAGGATAGGATAGAGTATAGGATAGGATAGAGGATACGATAGGATAGAGGATAGGATAGGGTAGAGGATAGGATAGGATAGAGGATAGGATATTATAGAGGATAGGATAGCATAGAGGATAGGATAGGATAGAGGATAGGAAGGGATAGTGGATAGGATAGGATAGAGGATAGGATAGGATAGAGGATAGGATAGGATAAAAGGATAGGATAGGATAGTGGATAGGATAGGATAGTGGATAGGATAGGATAGTGGATAGGATAGGATAGAGGATAGGATAGGATAGAGGATAGGATAGGATAGAGGATAGGATAGGATAGAGGATAGGATAGGATAGAGGATAGGATAGGATAGAGGATAGGATAGGATAGAGGATAGGATAGGATAGAGGATAGGATAGGATAGAGGATAGGAAAGGATAGAGGATAGGATAGGATAGAGGATAGGATAAGATAGAGGATAGGATAGGATAGAGGATAGGATAGGATAGAGGATAGGATAGGATAGAGGATGGGATAGGATAGAGGATAGGATAGGATAGAGGATAGGATAGGATAGAGGAGAGGATATTATAGATGATAGGATAGGATAGAGGATACGATAGGGGATTGAATAGGATAGAGGGTAGGATAGGATAGGATAGAGGATAGGAAAGGATAGAGGATAGGATAGGATAGAGGATAGGATAAGATAGAGGATAGGATAGGATAGAGGATAGGATACGATAGAGGATAGGATAAGATAGACGATAGGATAGAATAGGATAGAGGATAGGATAGGATAGACGATAGGATACATGATAGGATATAGGATTGGATAGGATTGAGGATAATATGGGATAGAGGATAGGATAGGATGGGATAGGATAGAGGATAGGATAGGATAGAGAAGAAGATAGGATAGCGGATAGGATAGGATAGAGGATAGGATAGGATAGAGGATAGGATAGGATAGAGCATAGGAAAGGATAGAGGATAGGATAGGATAGAGGATAGGATAAGATAGAGGATAGGATAGGATTGAGGATAGGATAGGATAGAGGATAGGATAGGATGGAGGATAGGATAGGGGATTGGATAGGATAGAGGATAGGAGACGATAGAGGATAGGATAGGGGATTGGATAGGAAGGAGGACAGGAGACGATAGAGGAAAGGATAGGATAGAGGATAGGATAGGATATAGGATAGGATAGGATAGAGAATAGGATAGGATAGAGGATAGGATAGGATAGAGGATAGGATAGGATAGAGGATAGGATAGGATAGAGGATAGGATAGGTTAGAGGATAGGATAGGATAGAGGATAGGATAGGATAGAGGATAGGATAGGATAGAGGATAGGATAGGATAGAGGAGAGGATATTATAGATGATAGGATAGGATAGAGGATACGATAGGGGAATGAATAGGATAGAGGGTATGATAGGATAGGATAGAGGATAGGAAAGGATAGAGGATAGGATAGGATAGAGGATAGGATAAGATAGAGGATAGGATAGGATAGAGGATAGGATACGATAGAGGATAGGATAAGATAGACGATAGGATAGAATAGGATAGAGGATAGGATAGGATAGACGATAGGATACATGATAGGATATAGGATTGGATAGGATTGAGGATAATATGGGATAGAGGATAGGATAGGATGGGATAGGATAGAGGATAGGATAGGATAGAGAAGAAGATAGGATAGCGGATAGGATAGGATAGAGGATAGGATAGGATAGAGGATAGGATAGGATAGAGGATAGGAAAGGATAGAGGATAGGATAGGATAGAGGATAGGATAAGATAGAGGATAGGATAGGATTGAGGATAGGATAGGATAGAGGATAGGATAGGTTGGAGGATAGGATAGGGGATTGGATAGGATAGAGGATAGGAGACGATAGAGGATAGGATAGGGGATTGGATAGGAAGGAGGACAGGAGACGATAGAGGAAAGGATAGGATAGAGGATAGGATAGGATAGAGGATAGGATAGGATAGAGAAGAGGATAGGATAGAGGATAGGATAGGATAGAGGATAGGATAGGATAGAGGATAGGATAGGATAGAGGATAGGATAGGTTAGAGGATAGGATAGGATAGAGGATAGGATAGGATAGAGGATAGGATAGGATAGAGGATAGGATAGGATAGAGGATGGGATAGGATAGAGGATAGGATAGGATAGAGGATAGGATAAGATAGAGGATAGGATAGGATAGATGACAGGAAAGGATTGAGGATAGGATAGGATAGATGATATTATAGGATAGAGGACAGGATAGGATAGAGGATAGGATAGGATAGAGGATAGGATAGGATAGAGGATAGGATAGGATATAGGATAGGATAGGATAGAGGATAGGATAGGATAGGATAGGATAGAGGATAGGATAGGATAGAGGATAGGATAGGATAGAGGATAGGATAGGATAGAGGATAGGATAGGATAGAGGATAGGGTAGGATAGAGGATAGGAAAGGATAGAGTATAGGATAGGATAGGATAGGATAGAGGATAGAGGATAGGATAGGATAGAGGATAGGATAGGATAGAGGATAGGATAGGATAGAGGATAGGATTGGATAGAGGATAGGATAGGATGGAGGATAGAATAGGGGATTGGATAGGATAGAGGATAGGATAGGATAGTGGATAGGATAGGATAGAGGATAGAGGATAGGATAGGATAGAGGATAGGATAGGATAGAGGATAGGATAGGATAGAGGATAGGATAGGATAGGATAGAGGATAGGATAGGATACAGGATAGGATAGGATAGAGGATAGGATAGGATAGAGAATAGGATGGGATGGAGGAAAGGATAGGATAGAGGATAGGATAGGATAGAGAATAGGATAGGATGGAGGATAGGATAGGATAGAGGATAGGATAGGATAGAGGATAGGATAGGATAGAGGATAGGATAGGATAGGATAGAGGATAGGATAGGATAGAGGATAGGATAGGATAGAGGATAGGATAGGATAGAGAATAGGATAGGATAGAGGATAGGATAGGATAGAGGATAGGATAGGATAGGCTAGAGGATAGGATAGGATAGAGGATAGGATAGACGATACGATAGGATAGAGGATAGGATAGGATAGAGGATAGGATAGGGTAGAGGATAGGATATTATAGATGATAGGATAGGATAGAGGATACGATAGGGGATTGAATAGGATAGAGGGTAGGATAGGGTAGGATAGAGGATAGGATAGGATAGAGGATAGGATAGGATAGAGGATAGGATAGGATAGAGTATAGGATAGGATAGAGGATAGGATAGGATAGAGGATAGGATAGGATAGAGGATAGGATAGGATAGAGGATAGGATAGGATAGAGGATAGGATAGGATAGAGGATAGGATAGGATAGAGGATAGGATAGGATAGAGGATAGGATAGGATAGAGGATAGGATAGGATAGAGGATAGGATAGGATAGAGGATAGGATAGGATAGAGGATAGGATAGGATAGAGGATAGGATAGGATAGAGGATAGGATAGGATAGAGGATAGGATAGGATAGAGGATAGGATAGGATAGAGGATAGGATAGGATAGAGGATAGGGGATAGAAGAGATAGGATAGGATAGAGGATAGGATAGGATAGAGGATAGGATAGGATAGAGGATAGGATAGGATAGAGGATAGGATAGGATAGAGGATAGGATAGGATAGAGGATAGGATAGGATAGAGGATAGGATAGGATAGGATAGAGGATAGGATAGGATAGGATAGAGGATAGGATAGGATAGATGACAAGAAAGGATTGAGGATAGGATAGGATAGATGATATTATAGGATAGATGACAGGATAGGATAGAGGATAGGATAGGATAGAGGATAGGATAGGATAGAGGATAGGATAGGATAGAGGATAGGATAGGATAGAGGATAGGATAGGATAGAGGATAGGATAGGATAGAGGATAGGATAGGATAGAGGATAGGATAGGATAGAGGATAGGAAAGGATAGAGTATAGGATAGGATAGAGGATAGGATAGGATAGAGGATAGGATAGGATAGAGGATAGGATAGGATAGAGGATAGGATAGGATAGAGGATAGGATAGGATAGAGGATAGGATAAGATAGAGGATAGGATAGGATAGAGGATAGGATAGGATAGAGGATAGGACTAGGATAGAGGATGGGATAGGATAGAGGATAGGATAGGATAGAGGATAGGATACGATAGAGGATAGGATAAGATAGAGGATAGGATAGAATAGGATAGAGGATAGGATAGGATAGAGGATAGGATAGGATAGCGGATAGGATTGGATAGAGGATAGGATAGGATGGAGGATAGGATAGGGGATTGGATAGGATAGAGGATAGGAGACGATAGAGGATAGGATAGGGGATTGGATAGGATAGAGAATAGGATAGGATGGAGGATAGGATAGGATAGAGGATAGGATAGGATAGATGACAGGAAAGGATTGAGCATAGGATAGGATAGAGGATAGGATAGGATAGAGGATAGGATAGGATAGAGGATAGGATAGGATAGAGGATAGGATAGGATAGAGGATAGGATATTATAGATGATAGGATAGGATAGAGGATACGATAGGGATTGAATAGGATAGAGGGTAGGATAGGATAGGATAGAGGATAGGATAGGATAGAGGATAGGATAGGATAGAGGATAGGATAGGATAGAGGATAGGATACGATAGAGGATAGGATAAGATAGAGGATAGGATAGAATAGGATAGAGGATAGGATAGGATAGAGGATAGGATAGGATAGCGGATAGGATTGGATAGAGGATAGGATACGATAGAGGATAGGATAAGATAGAGGATAGGATAGAATAGGATAGAGGATAGGATAGGATAGAGGATAGGATAGGATAGCGGATAGGATAGGATAGAGGATAGGATAAGATAGAGGATAGGATAGGATAGAGGATAGGATAGGATAGAGGATAGGATAGGATAGAGGATGGGATAGGATAGAGGATAGGATAGGATAGAGGATAGGATAGGATAGAGGAGAGGATATTATAGATGATAGGATAGGATAGATGATACGATAGGGGATTGAATAGGATAGAGGGTAGGATAGGATAGGATAGAGGATAGGAAAGGATAGAGGATAGGATAGGATAGAGGATAGGATAAGATAGAGGATAGGATAGGATAGAGGATAGGATACGATAGAGGATAGGATAAGATAGACGATAGGATAGAATAGGATAGAGGATAGGATAGGATAGACGATAGGATACATGATAGGATATAGGATTGGATAGGATTGAGGATAATATGGGATAGAGGATAGGATAGGATGGGATAGGATAGAGGATAGGATAGGATAGAGAAGAAGATAGGATAGCGGATAGGATAGGATAGATGATAGGATAGGATAGAGGATAGGATAGGATAGAGGATAGGAAAGGATAGAGGATAGGATAGGATAGAGGATAGGATAAGATAGAGGATAGGATAGGATTGAGGATAGGATAGGATAGAGGATAGGATAGGATGGAGGATAGGATAGGGGATTGGATAGGATAGAGGATAGGAGACGATAGAGGATAGGATAGGGGATTGGATAGGAAGGAGGACAGGAGACGATAGAGGAAAGGATAGGATAGAGGATAGGATAGGATAGAGGATAGGATAGGATAGAGAATAGGATAGGATAGAGGATAGGATAGGATAGAGGATAGGATAGGATAGAGGATAGGATAGGATAGAGGATAGGATAGGTTAGAGGATAGGATAGGATAGAGGATAGGATAGGATAGAGGATAGGATAGGATAGAGGATAGGATAGGATAGAGGATGGGATAGGATAGAGGATAGGATAGGATAGAGGATAGGATAAGATAGAGGATAGGATAGGATAGATGACAGGAAAGGATTGAGGATAGGATAGGATAGATGATATTATAGGATAGAGGACAGGATAGGATAGAGGATAGGATAGGATAGAGGATAGGATAGGATAGAGGATAGGATAGGATATAGGATAGGATAGGATAGAGGATAGGATAGGATAGGATAGGATAGAGGATAGGATAGGATAGAGGATAGGATAGGATAGAGGATAGGATAGGATAGAGGATAGGATAGGATAGAGGATAGGATAGGATAGAGGATAGGATAGGATAGAGGATGGGATAGGATAGAGGATAGGATAGGATAGAGGATAGGATAAGATAGAGGATAGGATAGGATAGATGACAGGAAAGGATTGAGGATAGGATAGGATAGATGATATTATAGGATAGAGGACAGGATAGGATAGAGGATAGGATAGGATAGAGGATAGGATAGGATAGAGGATAGGATAGGATATAGGATAGGATAGGATAGTGGATAGGATAGGATATGATAGGATAGAGGATAGGATAGGATAGAGGATAGGATAGGATAGAGGATAGGATAGGATAGAGGATAGGAAAGGATAGAGTATAGGATAGGATAGGATAGGATAGGATAGAGGATAGGATAGGATAGAGGATAGGATAGGATAGAGGATAGGATAGGATAGAGGATAGGATTGGATAGAGGATAGGATAGGATGGAGGATAGAATAGGGGATTGGATAGGATAGAGGATAGGATAGGATAGTGGATAGGATAGGATAGAGGATAGAGGATAGGATAGGATAGAGGATAGGATAGGATAGAGGATAGGATAGGATAGAGGATAGGATAGGATAGAGGATAGGATAGGATAGAGGATAGGATAGGATAGGATAGAGGATAGGATAGGATACAGGATAGGATAGGATAGAGGATAGGATAGGATAGAGAATAGGATGGGATGGAGGAAAGGATAGGATAGAGGATAGGATAGGATAGAGAATAGGATAGGATGGAGGATAGGATAGGATAGAGGATAGGATAGGATAGAGGATAGGATAGGATAGAGGATAGGATAGGATAGGATAGAGGATAGGATAGGATAGAGGATAGGATAGGATAGAGGATAGGATAGGATAGAGAATAGGATAGGATGGAGGATAGGATAGGATAGAGGATAGGATAGGATAGATGACAGGAAAGGATTGAGGATAGGATAGGATAGAGGATAGGATAGGATACAGGATAGGATAGGATAGAGGATAGGATAGGATAGAGGATAGGATATTATAGATGATAGGATAGGATAGAGGATACGATAGGGGATTGAATAGGATAGAGGGTAGGATAGGGTAGGATAGAGGATAGGATAGGATAGAGGATAGGATAGGATAGAGGATAGGATAGGATAGAGTATAGGATAGGATAGAGGATAGGATAGGATAGAGGATGGGATAGGATAGAGGATAGGATAAGATAGAGGATAGGATAGGATAGAGGATAGGATAGGATAGAGGATAGGATAGGATAGAGGATGGGATAGGATAGAGGATAGGATAGGATAGAGGATAGGATACGATAGAGGATAGGATAAGATAGAGGATAGGATAGAATAGGATAGAGGATAGGATAGGATAGACGATAGGATACATGATAGGATATAGGATTGGATAGGATTGAGGATAATATGGGATAGAGGATAGGATAGGATGGGATAGGATAGAGGATAGGATAGGATAGAGAAGAAGATAGGATAGCGGATAGGATAGGATAGAGGATAGGATAGGATTGAGGATAGGATAGGATAGAGGATAGGATAGGATGGAGGATAGGATAGGGGATTGGATAGGATAGAGGATAGGAGACGATAGAGGATAGGATAGGGGATTGGATAGGATGGAGGACAGGAGACGATAGAGGAAGGATGAGGATAGAGGATAGGATTGGAGTGAGGATTGGAGGTGAGTGATAGGTGAGGTGTGAGGAGTGGAGAGGTTGTGGTGTGGTGAGGTGAGAGTGGTGTGGATGTGAGGTGAGGATAGGTAGTGGATGAGGTAGGTGTGCGGAGTGGTTTGGAGTGTGATGAGGTGTGGAGTAGTGGAGTGGAGAGGTGAGTGGTGTGGTGAGGTGTGTGGTAGTGGTGTGGTGTGTGGAGTGGTGTGGAGTGCGGTGTGGTGTGGTGAGTGTAGTGGTGTGGTGTGTGGTGTGGTGTGGTGTGTGGTGAGGTGTGGTGTGTGGTGTGGTGTGGTGTGTGGTGTGGTGTGGTGTGTGGTGTGGTGTGGTGTGGTGTGAGGTGTGGTGTGGTGTGTGGTGTGGTGTGGTGTGTGGGGTGGTGTGGTGTGTGGTGTGGTGTGGTGTGAGGAGTGGTGAGTGGTGTGGTGTGGTGAGTGGTGTGGTGTTGCGAGCGCGGGGACGAAGCAGAAGGGGGGGGGGGGGTGTGTGTGGTGACGTGACAGAGTGAAGTGAAGTGAAGAGTGCACGTGAACGAGTGAAGTGAAGTGAAGAGTGAAGTGAAGTATAGAGTGAAGTGAAGTGCCGAGTGACAGTGAAGTGAAGCGTGAAGTGAACGTGAAGTGACGAGTGACGTGAAGTGTAGAGTGAAGTGAAGTGAAGAGTGAAGTGAAGTGAAGAGTGAAGTGCAGTGAAGAGTGAAGTGAAGTGGAGAGTGACAGTGAAGTGAAGGAGTGACGTGAAGTGACGAGTGAAGTGAAGTGAAGAGTGAAGTGAAGTGCAAGAGTGAAGTGAAGTGCAGAGTGAAGTGAAGTGGAGAGTGAAGTGAAGTGAAGAGTGAAGTGAAGTGAAGAGTGAAGTGAACGTGAAGAGTGAAGTGAAGTGAAGAGTGAAGTGACGTGAAGAGTGAAGTGAAGTGACGAGTGAAGTGAAGTGGAGAGTGAAGTGCAGTGACGAGTGCAAGTGACAGTGAAGAGTGAAGTGAAAGGGAAGAGTGAGGAGACGGGCAAGACAGGAAGTGCATTGACAAGTGACGTGAAGAGTGAGGAGAAGTGAAGAGTGCAGTGAATTGACAAGTGACGTGACGAATGAAGTGAAGTGAAGAGTGAAGTGCAGTGAAGATTGCAGTGAAGTGCAGAGTGAAGTGAAGTGAAGAGTGAAGTGAGGAGGCGAGTGAAGTGACGTGAAGCGTGAAGTGAACTGAAGTGAAGTGAAGAGTGAAATGTGG
This sequence comes from Halictus rubicundus, assembly GCF_050948215.1. Classification (NCBI taxonomy): domain Eukaryota; kingdom Metazoa; phylum Arthropoda; class Insecta; order Hymenoptera; family Halictidae; genus Halictus; species Halictus rubicundus. Next base: position 11,810 of record NW_027489139.1, on the reverse strand, counting down.
TGAAGATTGCAGTGAATTGAAGTGTGAAGTGCTGGGTGAAGTGAGGAGTGAAGTGAAGTGAAGAGTGAAGTGGAGTGAAGTGAAGAGTGAGGTGAAGTGAAGAGTGAGGTGAAGTGAAGAGTGAAGTGACAGTGAAGAGTGAAGTGAAATGAAGAGTGAAGTGAAGTGAAGAGTGAAGTGAAGTGAAGAGTGAAGTGAAGTGACGAGTGAGGTGAAGTGAAAGCGTGAAGTGAAATGAAGAGTGAAGTGAAGTGAAGAGTGAAGTGAAGTGTAGAGTGACGTGCAGTGAAGAGTGAAGTGAAGTGAAGAGTGAAGTGAAGTGAAGAGTGAAGTAAAGTGAAGTAAAGAGTGAACGTGGATTGCAAAGTGAGGTGAAGAGTGAAGTGAAGTGATGAGTGTTGTGAAGTGAAGAGTGAAGTGAAGTGAAGAGTGAAGTGAAGTGAAGGGTGAAGTGAAGTGACAGAGTGAAGTGAAGTGAAGATTGACGGGAAGGGATGAGTGAAGTGCAGTGAAGAGTGACGTGAAGTGAAGAATGAAGTGAAGTGGAGAGTGAAGTGAAGTGAAGAGTGAAGTGAAGTGAAGAGTGAAGTGAAGTGAAGAGTGAAGTGAAGTGAAGTGAAGAGTGAAGTGAAGTGAAGCGTGAAGTGAAGTGAAGAGTGACGTGAAGTGAAGAATGAAGTGAAGTGGAGAGTGAAGTGAAGTGAAGAGTGAAGTGAAGGGAAGAATGAAATGAAGTGGAGAGTGAAGTGAAGTGAAGAGTGAAGTGAAGTGAAGGGTGAAGTGAAGTGAAGAGTGAAGTGAAGTGAAGTGAAGAGTGAAGTGACAGTGAAGAGTGACAGTGAAGTGAAGAGTGAAGTGAAGTGAAGAGTGAAGTGAAGTGAAGAGTGAAGTGAAGTGAAGAGTGAAGAGTGAAGTGCAGTGAATAGTGAAGTGAAGTGAAGAGTGAAGTGAACTTGACAAGTGGAGTGAAGAATGAAGTGAAGTGAAGAGTGAATTGAAGTGAAGAGTGAAGTGAAGTGAAGAGTGAAGTGACCGTGAAGAGTGAAGTGAAGTGAAGAGTGAAGTGAAGTGAAGTGAAGTGAAGTGTAGAGTGAAGGGAAGTGAAGAGTGAAGTGAAGTGAAGAGTGAAGTGAAGTGAAGAGTGAAGTGAAGTGAAGAGTGAAGTGATGTGAAGTGAAGTGAATAGTGAAGTGAAGTGAAGTGTGAAGTGAAGTGAAGAGTGAAGTGAAGTGAAGAGTGAAGTGAAGTGAAGAGTGAAGTGACGGGAAGAGTGAAGTGTTGTGATGAGTGAAGTGAAGTGAAGATTGAAGGGAACGGGATGAGTGAAGTGAAGTGAAGAGTGAGGTGAAGTGAAGAGTGAAGTGAAGTGAAGAGTGAAGTGAAATGAAGAGTGAAGTGAAGTGAAGAGTGAAGTGAAGTGAAGAGTGAAGTGAAGTGAAGAGTGAAGTGAAGTGAAGAGTGAAGTGAAGTGAAGAGTGAAGTGAAGTGAAGAGTGAAGTGAAGTGAAGTGAAGTGAAGAGTGAAGTGAAGTGAAGTGTGAAGTGAAGTGAAGAGTGAAGTGAAGTGAAGAGTGAAGTGAAGTGACAGAGTGAAGTGCAGGGAAGAGTGAAGTGTTGTGATGACGTGAAGTGAAGTGACGATTGAAGGGAAGGGATGAGTGAAGTGAAGTGACGAGTGAGGTGAAGTGAAGAGTGAAGTGACGTGAAGAGTGAAGTGAAATGAAGAGTGAAGTGAAGTGAAGAGTGACGTGAAGTGAAGAGTGAAGTGAAGCAGTGAGAGTGAAGTGAAGTGAAGAGTTAAGTGAAGTGAAGAGTGAAGTGACGTGAAGAGTGAAGTGAAGTGAAGAGTGAAGTGAAGTGACGAGTGACGTGAAGTGGAGAGTGAAGTGAAGTGAAGAGTGAAGTGAAGTGAAGAGTGACGGAAGAGTGAGGAGAAGGGAAGAAGGAAGTGAATTGAAAGTGAAGTGAAGAGTGAGGAGAAGTGAAGAGTGAAGTGAATTGAACAAGTGAAGTGAAGACATGAAGTGAAGTGAAGAGTGAAGTGAAGTGAAGATTGAACGTGAAGTGAAGAGTGAGGTGAAGTGAAGAGTGAAGTGAAGTGAAGAGTGAAGGGAAGTGAAGAGTGAAGTGAAGTGAAGAGTGAAGTGAAGTGATGAGTGAAGTGAAGTGCAGAGTGAAGTGAGGAGGAGAGTGACGTGAAGTGAAGAGTGAAGTGAAATGAAGTGAAGTGAAGAGTGAAATGTGGTGAAGATTGAAGTGAATTGAAGTGTGAAGTGATGGGTGAAGTGAGGAGTGAAGTGAAGTGAAGAGTGAAGTGGAGTGAAGTGAGGAGTGAGGTGAAGTGAAGAGTGAGGTGAAGTGAAGAGTGAAGTGAAGTGAAGAGTGAGGTGAAGTGAAGAGTGAAGTGCAAGTGAAGAGTGAAGGGAAGTGAAGAGTGAAGTGAAGTGAAGTAAAGAGTGAAGTGGACTTGACAAGTGAGGTGATGAGTGAAGTGAAGTGATGAGTGTTGTGAAGAGAAGAGTGAAGTGACGTGAAGAGTGCAAGTGAAGTGAAGAGTGAAGAGAAATGAAGAGTGAAGTGAAGTGAAGAGTGAAGTGAAGTGAAGAGTGAAGTGAAGTGAAGAGTGAGGTGAAGTGAAGAGTGAAGTGAAGTGAAGAGTGAAGTGAAGTGAAGAGTGAAGTGAAGTGAAGAGTGAAGTGGAGTGAAGTGAAGAGTGAGGTGAAGTGAAGAGTGAGGTGAAGTGAAGAGTGAATTGAAGTGAAGAGTGAAGTGAAGTGAAGAGTGAAGTGAAGTGAAGAGTGAAGTGGAGTGAAGTGAAGAGTGAGGTGAAGTGAAGAGTGAGGTGAAGTGAAGAGTGAAGTGAAGTGAAGAGTGAAGTGAAGTGAAGAGTGAAGTGAAGTGACAGAGTGAAGTGAAGTGAAGTAAAGAGTGAAGTGGACTTGAAAAGTGAGGTGAAGAGTGAAGTGAAGTGATGAGTGTTGTGAAGTGAAGAGTGAAGTGAAGTGAAGAGTGAAGTGAAGTGAAGAGTGAAGTGAAGTGAAGAGTGAAGTGAAGTGAAGAGTGAAGTGAAGTGGAGATTGAAGGGAAGGGATGAGTGAAGTGAAGTGAAGAGTGAAGTGAAGTGAAGAATGAAGTGAAGTGGAGAGTGAAGTGAATTGAAAAGTGAAGTGAAGAGTGAGGAGAAGTGAAGAGTGAAGTGACATTGACAACGTGAAGTGAAGACTGAAGTGAAGTGAAGAGTGAATTGAAGTGAAGAGTGAAGTGAAGTGAAGAGTGAAGTGAAGTGAAGAGTGAAGTGGAGTGAAGTGAAGAGTGAGGTGAAGTGAAGAGTGAGGTGAAGTGAAGAGTGACGTGAAGTGAAGAGTGAAGTGAAATGAAGAGTGAAGTGAAGTGAAGAGTGAAGTGACGTGAAGAGTGAAGTGAAGTGAAGAGTGAGGTGAAGTGAAGAGTGAAGTGAAGTGAAGAGTGAAGTGAAGTGAAGAGTGAAGTGAAGTGAAGAGTGAAGTGAAGTGAAGAGTGAAGTGAAGTGAAGAGTGAAGTGAAGTGTAGAGTGAAGGGAAGTGAAGAGTGAAGTGAAGTGAAGAGTGAAGTGAAGTGACGAGTGAAGTGAAGTGAAGAGTGAAGTGAAGTGAAGAGTGAAGTGAAGTGAAGAGTGAAGTGAAGTGAAGAGTGAAGTGAAGTGAAGAGTGAAGTGAAGTGAAGAGTGAAGTGAAGGGATGAGTGAAGTGTTGTGATGAGTGAAGTGAAGTGAAGATTGACAGGGAGGGGATGAGTGAAGTGAAGTGAAGAGTGAAGTGAAGTGAAGTGAAGAGTGAAGTGAAGTGAAGTGAAGAGTGAAGTGAAGTGAAGAGTGAAGTGAAGTGAAGAGTGAAGTGAAGTGAAGAGTGAAGTGAAGTGAAGAGTGAAGTGAAGTGAAGAGTGAAGTGAAGTGAAGAGTGAAGTGAAGTGAAGAGTGAAGTGAAGTGAAGAGTGAAGTGAAGTGAAGAGTGAAGTGAAGTGAAGAGTGAAGTGAAGTGAAGAGTGAAGTGAAGTGAAGAGTGAAGTGAAGTGAAGAGTGACGTGAAGTGAAGAGTGAAGTGAAGTGAAGAGTGAAGTGAAGTGAAGAGTGAAGTGAAGTGAAGAGTGAAGTGAAGTGAAGAGTGAAGTGAAGTGAAGAGTGAAGTGAAGTGAAGAGTGAAGTGAAGTGAAGAGTGAAGTGAAGTGAAGAGTGAAGTGAAGTGAAGAGTGAAGTGAAGTGAAGAGTGAAGTGAAGTGAAGAGTGCAGTGAAGTGTAGAGTGAAGTGAAGTGAAGAGTGAAGTGAAGTGAAGAGTGAAGTGAAGTGAAGAGTGAAGTAAAGTGAAGTAACGAGTGAAGTGGATTGAAAAGTGAGGTGAAGAGTGAAGTGAAGTGCTGAGTGTTGTGAAGTGAAGAGTAAAGTGAAGTGAAGAGTGAACGTGAAGTGAAGAGTGAAGTGAGGTGAGGAGTGAAGTGAAGAGTGAAGTGAAGTGAAGAGTGAAGTGAAGTGAAGTGAAGAGTGAAGTGAAGTGAAGAGTGAAGTGAAGTGGAGAGTGAAGTGAAGTGAAGAGTGAAGTGAAGTGAAGAGTGAAGTGAAGTGAAGAGTGAAGTGAAGTGAAGTGAAGAGTGAAGTGAAGTGACGAGTGAAGTGAAGTGAAGAGTGAAGTGAAGTGAAGACTGAAGTGAAGTGGAGAGTGAAGTGAAGTGAAGAGTGAAGTGAAGGGAAGAATGAAATGAAGTGGAGAGTGAAGTGAAGTGAAGAGTGAAGTGAAGTGAAGGGTGAAGTGAAGTGAAGAGTGAAGTGAAGTGAAGTGAAGAGTGAAGTGACAGTGAAGAGTGAAGTGACAGTGACGAGTGAAGTGAAGTGAAGAGTGAAGAGTGAAGTGAAGTGAATAGTGAAGTGAAGTGAAGAGTGAAGTGAATTGAAACGTGGAGTGAAGAATGAAGTGAAGTGAAGAGTGAATTGAAGTGAAGAGTGAAGTGAAGTGAAGAGTGAAGTGAAGTGAAGAGTGAAGTGAAGTGAAGAGTGAAGAGTGAAGTGAAGTGAAGTGAAGTGTAGAGTGAAGGGAAGTGAAGAGTGAAGTAAAGTGAAGAGTGAAGTGAAGTGAAGAGTGAAGTGAAGTGAAGAGTGAAGTGAAGTGAAGAGTGAAGTGAAGTGAAGAGTGAAGTGAAGTGAAGTGAAGTGAAGAGTGAAGTGAAGTGAAGTGTGAAGTGAAGTGAAGAGTGAAGTGAAGTGAAGAGTGAAGTGAAGTGAAGAGTGAAGTGAAGGGAAGAGTGAAGTGTTGTGATGAGTGAAGTGAAGTGAAGATAGAAGGGACGGGATGAGTGAAGTGAAGTGAAGAGTGAGGTGAAGTGAAGAGTGAAGTGAAGTGAAGAGTGAAGTGAAATGAAGAGTGAAGTGAAGTGAAGAGTGAAGTGAAGTGAAGAGTGAAGTGAAGTGAAGAGTGAAGTGAAGTGAAGAGTTAAGTGAAGTGAAGAGTGAAGTGAAGTGAAGAGTGAAGTGAAGTGAAGAGTGAAGTGAAGTGAAGAGTGAAGTGAAGAGGAGAGTGAAGTGAAGTGAAGAGTGAAGTGAAGTGAAGAGTGCAGTGAAGGGAAGAGTGAGGAGAAGGGAAGAAGGAAGTGAATTGACAAGTGAAGTGAAGAGTGAGGAGAAGTGAAGAGTGACGTGAATTGCACAAGTGAAGTGAAGAATTAAGTGAAGTGAAGAGTGAAGTGAAGTGAAGATTGAAGTGAAGTGAAGAGTGAGGTGAAGTGAAGAGTGAAGTGAAGTGAAGAGTGAAGGGAAGTGAAGACGTGAAGTGAAGTGAAGAGTGAAGTGAAGTGAAGAGTGAAGTGAAGTGAAGAGTGAAGTGAGGAGGAGAGTGAAGTGAAGTGAAGAGTGAAGTGAAATGAAGTGAAGTGAAGAGTGAAATGTGGTGAAGATTGAAGTGAATTGAAGTGTGAAGTGATGGGTGAAGTGAGGAGTGAAGTGAAGTGAAGAGTGAAGTGGAGTGAAGTGAGGAGTGAGGTGAAGTGAAGAGTGAGGTGAAGTGAAGAGTGAAGTGAAGTGAAGAGTGAGGTGAAGTGAAGAGTGAAGTGAAGTGAAGAGTGAAGGGAAGTGAAGAGTGAAGTGAAGTGATGTAAAGAGTGAAGTGGATGGAAAAGTGAGGTGAAGAGTGAAGTGAAGTGATGAGTGTTGTGAAGAGAAGAGTGAAGTGAAGTGAAGAGTGAAGTGAAGTGAAGAGTGAAGTGAAGTGAAGAGTGAAGTGAAGTGAAGAGTTAAGTGAAGTGAAGAGTGAAGTGAAAGTGAAGAGTGAAGTGAAGTGAAGAGTGAAGTGAAGTGCAAGAGTGAAGTGAAGTGGAGAGTGAAGTGAAGTGAAGTGTGAAGTGAAGTGAAGAGTGAAGTGAAGGGAAGAGTGAGGAGAAGGGAAGAAGGAAGTGAATTGAAAAGTGAAGTGAAGAGTGAGGAGAAGTGAAGAGTGAAGTGAATTGAAAAGTGAAGTGAAGAATGACGTGAAGTGAAGAGTGAAGTGAAGTGAAGATTGAAGTGAAGTGAAGAGTGAGGTGAAGTGAAGAGTGAAGTGAAGTGAAGAGTGAAGGGAAGTGGAGAGTGAAGTGACAGTGAAGAGTGAAGTGAAGTGAAGAGTGAAGTGAAGTGAAGACGTGAAGTGAGGAGGAGAGTGAAGTGAAGTGAAGAGTGAAGTGAAATGAAGTGAAGTGAAGAGTGACACTGTGGTGAAGATTGAAGTGACATTGAAGTGTGAAGTGATGGGTGAAGTGAGGAGTGAAGTGAAGTGAAGAGTGAAGTGGAGTGAAGTGAGGAGTGAGGTGAAGTGAAGAGTGAGGTGAAGTGAAGAGTGAAGTGAAGTGAAGAGTGAGGTGAAGTGACGAGTGAAGTGAAGTGAAGAGTGAAGGGAAGTGAAGAGTGAAGTGAAGTGAAGTAAAGAGTGAGTGGATTGAAACGTGAGGTGAAGAGTGACGTGAAGTGATGAGTGTTGTGACAGAGACGAGTGAAGTGAAGTGCAGAGTGAAGTGAAGTGAAGAGTGAACGTGACACTGACGAGTGAAGTGAAGTGAAGCGTGAAGTGAAGTGAAGAGTGAAGTGAAGTGAAGAGTGAGGTGAAGTGAAGAGTGAAGTGAAGTGAAGAGTGAAGGGAAGTGAAGAGTGAAGTGAAGTGAAGAGTGAAGTGAAGTGAAGAGTGAAGTGAAGTGAAGACGTGAAGTGAAGTGCACGAGTGCAAGTGACGTGAAGAGTGAAGTGAAGTGACAGAGTGAAGTGAAGTGAAGAGTGAAGTGAAGTGAAGAGTGAAGTGAAGTGACTAGTGACGTGAAGTGAATAGTGAAGTGAAGTGAATAGTGAAGTGAAGTGAAGGGGTGACGTGAAGTGAAGAGTGAAGTGAAGTGAAGAGTGAAGTGAAGTGAATAGTGAAAGGAAGTGAAGAGTGAAGTGAAGTGAAGAGTGGAGTGAAGTGAAGAGTGTTGTGAAGTGAAGAGTGAAGTGAAGTGAAGAGTAAAGTGAAGTGAAGAGTGAAGTGAGGTGAAGAGTGAAGTGAAGTGTAGAGTGAAGTGAAGTGAAGAGTGAAGTGAAGTGACGAGTGAAGTGAAGTGAAGAGTGAAGTAAAGTGACGTACAAGAGTGAAGTGGCATTGCACAGTGAGGTGAAGAGTGAAGTGAAGTGACTGAGTGTTGTGAAGTGAAGCGTAAAGTGAAGTGAAGAGTGAAGTGAAGTGAAGAGTGAAGTGAGGTGACGGAGTGAAGTGAAGAGTGAAGTGAAGTGAAGCGTGAAGTGAAGTGAAGTGAAGAGTGAAGTGAAGTGAAGAGTGACGTGAAGTGGAGAGTGACGTGAAGTGAAGAGTGAAGTGAAGTGAAGAGTGAAGTGAAGTGACGAGTGAAGTGAAGTGAAGGAAGAGTGAAGTGAAGTGAAGAGTGAAGTGAAGTGAAGAGTGAAGTGAAGTGAAGAATGAAGTGAAGTGGAGAGTGAAGTGACGTGCAAGAGTGAAGTGACGGGACGAATGCAATGAAGTGGAGAGTGAAGTGAAGTGAAGAGTGAAGTGAAGTGAAGGGTGAAGTGAAGTGAAGCGAGTGAAGTGACAGTGAAGAGTGACGTGAAGTGAAGAGTGACAGTGAAGTGCAGAGTGACGTGAAGTGAAGAGTGAAGAGTGAAGTGAAGTGAATAGTGAAGTGAAGTGAAGAGTGACGTGAATTGAAAAGCTGGAGTGAAGAATGAAGTGAAGTGACGAGTGAATTGAAGAGCACGAGTGAAGTGAAGTGAAGAGTGAAGTGCAGTGAAGCAGTGACGTGAAGTGAAGAGTGACAGAGTGAAGTGAAGTGAAGTGACAGTGTAGAGTGAAGGGAAGTGAAGAGTGAAGTAAAGTGAAGAGTGAAGTGAAGTGAAGCGTGAAGTGAAGTGAAGAGTGAAGTGAAGTGAAGAGTGAAGTGAAGTGAAGAGTGACGTGAAGTGCAGTGACGTGAGAGTGAAGTGAAGTGAAGTGTGAAGTGAAGTGAAGAGTGAAGTGAAGTGAAGCGTGAAGTGAAGTGAAGAGTGAAGTGAAGGGAAGAGTGAAGTGTTGTGATGAGTGAAGTGAAGTGAAGATTGAAGGGAAGGGATGACGTGAAGTGAAGTGAAGAAGTGAGGTGAAGTGAAGAGTGAAGTGAAGTGAAGAGTGAAGTGAAATGAACGAGTGAAGTGAAGTGAAGAGTGAAGTGAAGTGAAGAGTGAAGTGACAGTGAAGATTGACGTAGAAGTGAAGAGTTTAAGTGCAGTGAGAGTGAAGTGAAGTGAAGAGTGAAGTGAAGTGACGAGTGAAGTGCAGTGCGAGTGACAGTGACAGAGGCGAGTGAAGTGAAGTGAAGAGTGAAGTGCACGTGCAAAGAGTGAAGTGACGGGACAGAGTGAGGAGAAGGGAAGACGGAAGTGAATTGAAAAGTGAAGTGAAGAGTGAGGAGAGTGAAGAAGTGAAGTGAATTGAAAAGTGAAGTGAAGAATTACGAGAGAGTGAAGCAGTGAAGTGAAGTGAAGATTGGACGTGAAGTGAAGAGTGAGGTGCAGTGAGAGTGAAGTGAAGTGAAGAGTAGACGTGAAGTGACAGACGTGAAGTGCAGTGAAGAGTAAGAGAAGTGAAGAGTGACAGTGCGGACGGAGAGTGAGTGAAGTGAAGCGTGAAGTGACAATGAAGTGCAGTGAAGAAGTGAATGTGGTGAAGATTGAAGTGAATTGAAGTGTGAAGAAGATGGGCTGAAGTGAGGCAGCTGAAGTGAACAGTGAAGAGTGAAGATGCGAGTGAAGTGCACGGAGTGAGGTGAAGTGAAGAGTGAAGGTTGACAGTGAAGAGTGAAGCTGATTGAAGCGTGAGTGAAGTCAAGAGTGAAGTGAAGTGAAGAGTGAAGCGTATCCGAGCTCTAAGTCCTAAGCTATCGTAAAGAGTCCTAACCTCTGATCGAAAAGTGAGGTGAAGAGTGAAGTGAAGAGATGAGTGTTGTGAAGAGAAGAGTGAAGTGAAGTGAAGAGTGAAGTGAAGTGACGAGAAGCTGACGTGAAGTGCAAGAGTGGAAGTGAAGTGAAGAGTGCCGTGAGTCGAAGTGAAGTGCAGCTGAAGTGAAGGTGAAGAAGTGAAGTGAAGTAACCTGATCCTATCCTATCCTCTAATCCTGAATCAAGCTGAAGAGTCAGATCCAGTGCAGTGCCTAAGTGAAGAGTGACGAAGTGAAGTGAAGAGTGAGGAGAAGTGAAGAAGTGAAGGTGAATTGAAAGATGCTGAAGAGTGAAGTGAGTGAAGGAGAAGTGAACGAGTGAAGAGAAGTGAAGAAGTGCCGAAGTGAAGAATGCGTGACGTGAAGCAGTGAAGGTGAAGAGAAGAGTGAAGTGAAGTGAAGACGTCAAGTGACATGAAGCCTGAAGTACGTAAGCAGTGAAGTCCGAGCGATGCCGTATACCTATCCTCTAATCCTATCCTATCACTATGAAGTGCAGAGCAGAGACCAAGTTCTATCCTATCTATCCTCTATCCTATCCCATCCTATCCTATCCTCTATCCCATATTATCCTCAATCCTATCAATCCTATATCCTATCATGTATCCTATCGTCTATCCTATCCTATCCTCTATCCTATTCTATCCTATCGTCTATCTTATCCTATCCTCTATCGTATCCTATCCTCTATCCTATCCTATCCTCTATCTTATCCTATCCTCTATCCTATCCTATCCTCTATCCTTTCCTATCCTCTATCCTATCCTATCCTACCCTCTATCCTATTCAATCCCCTATCGTATCCTCTATCCTATCCTAATCATCTATAATATCCTCTCCTCTATCCTATCCTATCTCTATCCTATTCCTATCCTCTATCCTATCCCAACCTCTATCCTATCCTATCCTCTATCCTATCCTATCCTCTATCCTATCCTATCCTCTATCTTATCCTATCCTCTATCCTATCCTATCCTCTATCCTTCCTATCCTCTATCCTATCCTCCTCTATCCTATCCTATCCTCTATCCTATCCTATCCTCTATCCTATCCTCTATCCTATCCTATCCTCTATCCTATCCTATCCTCTATCCTATCCTATCCTCTATCCTATCCTATCCTCTATCCTATCCTATCCAACCTATCACTATCCTATCCACTATCCTATCCTATCCACTATCCTATCCTATCCTTTTATCCTATCCTATCCTCTATCCTATCCTATCCTCTATCCTATCCTATCCACTATCCCTTCCTATCCTCTATCCTATCCTATCCTCTATGCTATCCTATCCTCTATAATATCCTATCCTCTATCCTATCCTATCCTCTACCCTATCCTATCCTCTATCCTATCGTATCCTCTATCCTATCCTATACTCTATCCTATCCTATCCTCTATCCTATCCTATCCTCTATCCTATCCTATCCTACCCTCTATCCTATTCAATCCCCTATCGTATCCCTCTATCCTATCCTATCATCTATAATATCCTATCCTCTATCCTATCCTATCCTCTATCCTATCCTATCCTCTATCCTATCCTATCCTCTATCCTATCCTATGCTCAATCCTTTCCTGTCATCTATCCTATCCTATCCTCTATCCTATCCTATCCTCCATCCTATCCTATTCTCTATCCTATCCAATCCCCTATCCTATCCTCTATCGTCTCCTATCCTCTATCCTATCCAATCCCCTATCCTATCCTCCATCCTATCCTATCCTCTATCCAATCCTATCCGCTATCCTATCCTATCCTCTATCCTATCCTATCCTCTATCCTATTCTATCCTATCCTCTATCTTATCCTATCCTCTATAGTATCCTATCCTCTATCCTATCCTATCCTCTATCCTATCCCATCCTCTATCCTATCCTATCCTCTATCCTATCCTATCCTCTATCCTATCCTATCCTCTATCTTATCCTATCCTCTATCCTATCCTATCCTCTATCCTATCCTATCCTCTATCCTATCCTATCCTCTATCCTATCCTATCCTCTATCCTATCCTATCCTCTATCCTATCCTATACTCTATCCTTTCCTATCCTCTATCCTATCCTATCCTCTATCCTATCCTATCCTCTATCCTATCCTATCCTCTATCCTATCCTATCCTCTATCCTATCCTATCCTCTATCCTATCCTATCCTCTATCCTATCCTATCCTCTATCCTATCCTATCCTCTATCCTATCCTGTCATCTATCCTATAATATCATCTATCCTATCCTATCCTCAATCCTTTCTTGTCATCTATCCTATCCTATCCTCTATCCTATCCTATCCTATCCTCTATCCTATCCTATCCTCTATCCTATCCTATCCTCTATCCTATCCTATCCTCTATCCTATCCTATC
>NW_027489138.1:0-93604 GCF_050948215.1 Halictus rubicundus | reverse complement strand
TAGGATAGAGGGTAGGATAGGATAGAGGGTAGGATAGGATAGAGGATAGGATAGAGGATAGGATACAGGATAGGATAGAGGATAGGATAGAGGATAGGATAGGATAGAGGATAGGATCGGATAGAGGATAGGATTGGATGGAGGATAGGATAGGATTGAGGATAGGATAGAGGATAGGATAGGATAGGATAGAGAATAAGATATGATAGAGGATAGAATAGGATAGGATAGAGAATAGGATAGGGGATTGGATAGGATAGAGGATAGGAGACGATAGAGGATAGGATAGGTCATTGGATAGGATAGAGGACTGGAGACGATAGAGGATAGGATAGGATAGAGGATAGGATAGGATAGAGGATAGGATAGGATAGCCGATAGGATAGGATGGAGTATAGGATAGAATTGAGGATAGAATAGGGTTGAGGATAGGATAGGATAGAGGATAGGATAGTAAAGAGAATAGGATAGGATAGGGAATATGATAATGTATATGATATTATAGGATAGAGGATAGGATATGATAGAGGATAGGATAGGATAGCGAATAGGATAGGATATAGGATTGGATAGGATAGAGGATAGGATATGATAGAGGATAGAATAGGATAGGATAGAGAATAGGATAGGGGATTGGATAGGATAGAGGATATGAGACGATAGAGGATAGGATAGGTCATTGGATAGGTTAGAGGACTGGAGACGATAGAGGATAGGATAGGATAGAGGATAGGATAGGATAGAGGATAGGATAGGATAGCCGATAGGATAGGATGGAGTATAGGATAGAATTCAGGATAGGATAGGGTTGAGGATAGGATAGGATAGAGGATAGGATAGTATAGAGAATAGGATAGGATAGGGAATATGACAATGTATATGATATTATAGGATAGAGGATAGGATATGATAGAGGATACGATATTTGTAGGATAGGATAGGATAGAGGATCGGATATGATAGAGGATTGGATAGGATAGAGGGTAGGATAGGATAGAGGATAGGATGGGATAGAGGATAGGATAGGATAGAGGGTAGGATAGGATAGAGGATAGGATAGAGGATAGGATAGCGGATAGGATAGCATAGAGGATAGGATCGGATAGAGGATAGGATAGGATAGAGGGTAGGATAGGATTGAGGATAGGATGAGGATAGGATAGGATAGAGGATAGGATAGGATAGTGGATAGGATAGGATAGAGGATAGGATAGGATAGAGGATAGGATAGGATAGAGGATAGGATAGGATAGAGGATAGGATAGGATAGAGGATAGGATAGGATAGAGGATAGGATAGGATAGAGGATAGGATAGGATAGAGGATAGGATAGGATAGAGGATAGGATAGGATAGAGGATAGGATAGGATAAAGGATAGGATAGGATAGAGGATAGGATAGGATAGAGGATAGGATAGGATAGAGGATAGGATAGGATAGAGGATAGGATAGGATAGAGGATAGAATAGGATAGATTATAGGATAGTGGATTGGGTATGATAGAGAACAGGAGTCGATAGAGGATGGGATAGGATAGGATAAAGGATAGGATAGGATAGAGTGTAGAATAGGATAAAGGATAGGATAGGATAGAGGATAGGATAGGATAGAGGATAGGATGGTATAGAGGATAGGATAGAAAATAGAGGATAGGATAGAGGATTGGATACGGCAGAGGATAGGATACGATAGAGGATAGGATAGAGGATTGGATAGGGCAGAGGATAGGATACGATAGAGGATAGGATAGCATAGAGGATAGGATAGCATAGAGGATAGGATAGAGGATAGGATAGAGGATTGGATCGGGTAGAGAATTGTATAGGATAGAGGATATTATAGCATACAGGATAGGATATGATAGAGGGTAGGATAGGATGGAGTATAGGATAGGATTGAGGATTGGATAGGGTTGAACATAACATAGGATAGAGGATAGGATGGGATAGAGGATAGGATAGAGGATAGAGGATAGGATAGAGGATAGGATAGAGGATTGGACACGATAGGTGTATTATAGGATAGAGGGTAGGATAGGATAGCGGATAGGATAGGATATAGGATTGGATAGGATACGATAGAGGATAGGATAGGATAGGATAGAGAATAGGGTAGGGGATTCGATAGGATAGAGGATAGGAGACGATAGAGGATAGGATAGGATAGAGGATAGGATAGGATAGAGGATAGGATAGAGGATAGGATAGGATAGAGGATAGGATCGGATAGAGGATAGGATAGGATAGAGGATAGGATAGGATTGAGGATAGGATAGAGGATAGGATAGGATAGGATAGAGAATAGGATATGATAGAGGATAGAATAGGATAGGATAGAGAATAGGATAGGGGATTGGATAGGATAGAGGATAGGAGACGATAGAGGCTAGGATAGGTCATTGGATAGGATAGAGGACTGGAGACGATAGAGGATAGGATAGGATAGAGGATAGGATAGGATAGAGGATAGGATAGGATAGAGGATAGGATAGGATAGCCGATAGGATAGGATGGAGTATAGGATAGAATTGAGGATAGGATAGGGTTGAGGATAGGATAGGATAGAGGATAGGATAGTATAGAGAATAGGATAGGATAGGGAATATGATAATGTATATGATATTATAGGATAGAGGATAGGATATGATAGAGGATACGATATTTATAGGATAGGATAGGATAGAGGATCGGATATGATAGAGGATTGGATAGGATAGAGGGTAGGATCGGATAGAGAATAGGATAGTGCATTGGATAGGATAGAGGATAGGATAGGATAGAGGATATGATAGGATAGATGATAGGATAGGATTGAGGATAGGATAGGATAGAGTATAGGATAGGATATAGGATAGGATAGGATAGAGGATACGATAGGATAGAGGGTAGGATAGGATAGAGGATAGGATAGGATAGAGGATAGGATAGGATAGAGGATAGGATAGGATAGAGGATAGGATAGGATAGAGGATAGGAGGGGTAGAGGATAGGATAGGATGGAGGATAGGATAGGATAGAGGATAGGATAGGATAGAGGATAGGATAGGATAGAGGATAGGATAGGATAGAGGATAGGATATGATAGAGGATAGGATAGGATATAGGATTGGATAGGATACGATAGAGGATAGGATAGGATAGGATAGAGAATAGGGTAGGAGATTCGATAGGATAGGGGATAGGAGACGATAGAGGATAGGATAGGTCATTGGATAGGATAGAGGACTGGAGACGATAGAGGATAGGATAGGATAGAGGATAGGATAGGATAGAGGATAGGATAGGATATAGGATTGGATAGGATACGATAGAGGATAGGATAGGATAGGATAGAGAATAGGGTAGGGGATTCGATAGGATAGAGGATAGGAGACGATAGAGGATAGGATAGGTCATTGGATAGGATAGAGGACTGGAGACGATAGAGGATAGGATAGGATAGAGGATAGGATAGGATAGAGGATAGGATAGGATAGAGGATAGGATAGGATAGAGGATAGGATAGGATAGAGGATAGGATAGGATAGAGGATAGGATAGGATAGAGGATAGGATAGGATAGAGGATAGGATAGGATAGAGGATAGGATAGGATAGATGATAGGATAGGATAGAGGATAGGATAGGATAGAGGATAGGATAGGATTGAGGGGTAGGATAGGATAGAGGATAGGAGGGGTAGAGGATAGGATAGGATGGAGTATAGGATAGGATTGAGGATAGGATAGGGTTGAGCATAACATAGGGTAGAGGATAGGATAGTATAGAGGATAGAATAGGATAGATTATAGGATAGTGGATTGGGTATGATAGAGAACAGGAGTCGATAGAGGATGGGATAGGATAGGATAAAGGATAGGATAGGATAGAGTGTAGAATAGGATAGAGGATAGGATAGGATAGAGGATAGGATAGGATAGAGGATAGGATAGGATAGAGAATAGGATAGGATAGGGAATATGACAATGTATATGATATTATAGGATAGAGGATAGGATATGATAGAGGATACGATATTTATAGGATAGGATAGGATAGAGGATCGGATATGATAGAGGATTGGATAGGATAGAGGGTAGGATCGGATAGAGAATAGGATAGTGCATTGGATAGGATAGAGGATAGGATAGGATAGAGGATATGATAGGATAGATGATAGGATAGGATTGAGGATAGGATTGAGGATAGGATAGGATAGAGTATAGGATAGGATATAGGATAGGATAGGATAGAGGATAGGATAGGATAGAGGGTAGGATAGGATAGAGGATAGGATAGGATGGAGGATAGGATAGGATAGAGGATAGGATAGGATAGAGGATAGGATAGGATAGAGGATAGGATAGGATAGAGGATAGGATATGATAGAGGATAGGATAGGATATAGGATTGGATAGGATACGATAGAGGATAGGATAGGATAGGATAGAGAATAGGGTAGGAGATTCGATAGGATAGGGGATAGGAGACGATAGAGGATAGGATAGGTCATTGGATAGGATAGAGGACTGGAGACGATAGAGGATAGGATAGGATAGAGGATAGGATAGGATAGAGGATAGGATAGGATAGAGGATAGGATAGGTTAGAGGATAGGATAGGATAGAGGATAGGATAGGATAGAGGATAGGATAGGATATAGGATTGGATAGGATACGATAGAGGATAGGATAGGATAGGATAGAGAATAGGGTAGGGGATTCGATAGGATAGAGGATAGGAGACGATAGAGGATAGGATAGGTCATTGGATAGGATAGAGGACTGGAGACGATAGAGGATAGGATAGGATAGAGGATAGGATAGGATAGAGGATAGGATTGGATAGAGGATAGGATAGGATAGAGGATAGGATAGGATAGATGATAGGATAGGATAGAGGATAGGATAGGATAGAGGATAGGATAGGATAGAGGTTAGGATAGGATAGAGGATAGGATAGGATAGAGGATAGGATGGTATAGAGGATAGGATAGAAAATAGAGGATAGGATAGAGGCTTGGATAGGGCAGAGGATAGGATACGATAGAGGATAGGATAGAGGATTGGATAGGGCAGAGGATAGGATACGATAGAGGATAGGATAGCATAGAGGATAGGATAGCATAGAGGATAGGATAGAGGATAGGATAGAGGATTGGATCGGGTAGAGAATTGTATAGGATAGAGGATATTATAGCATACAGGATAGGATATGATAGAGCGTAGGATAGGATGGAGTATAGGATAGGATTGAGGATTGGATAGGGTTGAACATAACATAGGATAGAGGATAGGATAGGATAGAGGATAGGATAGGACAGAGGATAGGATAGGATAGAGGATAGGGTAGAGGATAGGATAGGTTAGAGGATAGGATAGGATAGAGGATAGGATAGGATAGAGGATAGGAAATGATAGAGGATAGGATAGGATAGTGGATAGGATAAAGGATTGGATAGGATAGAGGACAAGATACGATAGAGTATAGGATAGGTTAGGGGATAGGATAGGATAGAGAATAGGATAGGAAAGAGGATAGGATATGATAGTGGATAGGATAGGATAGAGGATATGATAGGATAGAGTATGGGATAGGGAAGAGGATGGGATAGGATAGAGAATAGCGTAGGATAGATGATATTATAGGATAGAGGATAGGATAGGATTCGATTGAGGATAGGATAGGATAGATGATTTTATAGGATAGAGGACAGGATAGGACAGAGGAAAGGACAGGATAGAGGATAGGATAGGATAGAGGATAGGATAGGATATTGGATACGATAGCATTGAGGATAGGATTGGAGAGAGCATAGGATAGGATAAAGGATAGGATAGGATAGTGGATAGGATAGGATAGAGGATAGCATAGAGAATAGGATAGGATACAGGATAGGATAGGCGATTGGATAGGATAGATGATATTATAGGAAAGAGGATATGATATGATAGAGGATACGATATTATAGAGGATAGGGTAGGATAGAGGATAGGATAGGATAGGATAGAGGATAGGATAGGATAGTGGATAGGATAGGATTGAGGATAGGATAGGAAAGAGGATAGGATAGGATAGAGGAGAGGATAGGATAGAGGATTGGATAGGATAGAGGATACGATCTTATAGAGGATTGGATAGGATAGAGGAAAGGATAGGATAGTGGAAAGGATAGGATAGAGGATAGGATAGGGGATTGATAGGATAGAGGATAGGAGGCGAAATAGGATAGGATTGGATACAGAATAGGATAGATAATAGGATAGAGGATTGGATAGGATAGAGGATAGGATAGGATAGGATGGAGTATAGGATAGAATTGAGGATAGGATAGGAACGAGGATAGGATAGGATAGAGAATAGGATAGGATAGATGATATGATAGGATAGGATAGGATAGAGGATAGGATAGCATGGAGGATATGATAGGATTAAGGATAGGATAGGATAGAGGATAGGATAGCATGGAGGATAGGATAGGATTAAGGATAGGATAGGTTAGAGGATAGGATAGGATAGAGGATAGGATAGGATAGAGGATAGGAAAGGATAGACGATAGGATAGGATAGAGGATAGGATAAAGGATTGGATAGGATAGAGGACAGGATACGATAAAGTATAGGATAGGATAGAGGATAGGATAGGATAGAGAATAGGATAGGAAAGAGGATAGGATAGGATAGTGGATAGGATAGGATAGAGGATATGATAGGATAGAGGATAGGATAGGATAGGGGGATAGGATAGGATAGAGGATAGGATAGGATAGAGGTTTGGATAGGATAGAGGATAGGATAGGATAGAGGATAGGATAGGATAGAGGATACGATATAGGATTGGATAGGATAGAGGATAGGATAGGAAAGAGGATAGGATAGGATAGAGAATGGGATAGGATAGAGGATAGGATAGGATAGGGAATATGATAGGGGATTGGATAGGATAGATGATAGGATAGGATTGAGGATAGGATAGGAAAGAGGATAGGATAGGAAAGAGATTCGGATAGGGTAGATGATGTTATAGGAAAGAGGATAGGATATGATAGCGGATACGATATTATAGAGAATAGGATGGGATGGAGGATCGGATAGGATAGGATAGAGGATAGGATAGAGGATTGGATGGGATAGAGGATAGGATAGGATAGTGGATAGGATAGGATAGAGGATATGATAGGATAGAGTATGGGATAGGGAAGAGGATGGGATAGGATAGAGAATAGCGTAGGATAGATGATATTATAGGATAGAGGATAGGATAGGATTCGATTGAGGATAGCATATGATAGAGGATAGGATAGAGTATAGGATAGAGGATTGGAAAGGATAGAGGATAGAGGATAGGATAGGATAGAGGATAGGATAGGATAGAGGATAGGATAGGAGATTGGATAGGATACAGGCTAGGAGACGATAGAGAATAGGATAGGATAGATGGTATTATAGGAAAGTGGATACGATAGGATAGAGAATAGGATAGGAAAGACGATACGATAGGATAGAGGAAAGGATAGGATAGAGGATAGGATAGGATAGAGGATAGGATAGGATTGAGGATAGGATTGGAGAGGATAGGATAGGACAAAGGATAGGATAGGATAGAGAATAGGATAGGAAAGACGATAGGATAGGATAGAGAATGGGATATGATAGAGGATAGGATAGGATAGAGGATAGCACAGAGAATAGGATAGGATAGAGGAAAATGATAGGATTGAGGATAGGATTGGAGAGAGGATAGGATAGGGTAGAGGATAGGATAGGATAGAGGATAGGATAGGATAGACGATAGGATAGGATAGAGGATAGGATATGATAGAGGATAGGATAGGATAGAGGATAGGATAGGATAGAGGATAGGATAGGATATAGGATAGGATGGGATAGAGGATAGGACAGGATAGGGGATTGGATCGGATACAGGATAGGATACGATAGAGGATAGGATATGATAGAGGATAGGATAGGATAGCGGATAGGATAGGATAGAGGATAGGATAGGATAGAGGATAGGAGAGCATAGAAGATAGGATAGCATAGAGGATAGAATAGAGGATAGGATAGAGGATTGGATAGGATAGATGATATTATAGGAAAGAGGATACGATATGATGGAGGATAGGATAGGATATTGGATACGATAGGATTGAGGATAGGATTGGAGAGAGGATAGGATAGGATAAAGGATAGGATAGGATAATGGATAGTATAGGATAGAGGATAGCATAGAGAATAGGATAGGATACAGGATAGGATAGGCGATTGGATAGGATAGATGATATTATAGGAAAGAGGATATGATATGATAGAGGATACGATATTATAGAGGATAGGGTAGGATAGAGGAAAGGATAGGATAGTGGAAAGGATAGGATAGAGGATAGGACCGGGAATTGGATAGGATAGAGGATAGGAGACGAAAGAGGATAGGATTGGATAGAGAATAGGATAGAGGATGGGATAGAGGATAGGATAGGGTTGAGGATAGGATAGGATAGAGGATAGGATAGGATAGAGGATAGGATAGGATAGAGGATAGGATAGGATAGAGGATAGGATAATATAGGGAATAGGATAGGATAGATGGTATTATAGGAAAGAGGATAGGATATGATAGAGGATACGATATTATAGAGGATAGGATAGGATAGCGGATAGGATAGGATGGAGTATAGGATGGAATTGAGGATAGGATAGGGTTGAGGATAGGATAGGATAGAGGATAGGATCGGATAGAGGATAGGATAGGATAGAGGATAGGATAGGATAGGATAGAGGATAGGATAGGATAGAGGACAGGAGAGGATAGAGGATAGGATAGCATAGAGGATAGGATAGGATAGAGGATAGGATAGGATAGAGGATAGGATAGGATAGGATAGAGGATAGGATAGGATAGAGAATACGATAGGATAGAGGATAGGATAGGATAGAGGATAGGATAGGCTAGAGGATAGGATAGGATAGAGGACAGGATACAGGATAGGGTAGGACAGAGGATAGGATAGGGTAGAGGATAGCATAGGAGAGATGATATGATGGGATAGAGGATAGTATAGGATAGAGGATAAGATATTATAGAGGATAGGATAGGGTAGAGTATAGGATAGGATAGAGGATATTATAGGATAGTGGATAGGATAGGATAGAGGATATGATAGGATAGAGGATATTATAGCATACAGGATAGGATATGATAGAGGATAGGATAGGATAGAGGATAGGATAGGATATAGGATAGGATGGGATAGAGGATAGGATAGGATAGAGGATAGGATAGGAAAGAGGATAGGATAGGATAGAGAATGGGATAGGGTAGAGCATAGGATAGGATAGAGGATAGCACAGAGAATAGGATAGGATAGAGAATATGATAGGCGATTGGATAGGGTAGATGATAGGATAGGATTGAGGATAGGATAGGAAAGAGGATAGGATAGGATAGAGGATAGGATAGGATTGAGTATAGGATATAGGATTGGATAGGATAGAGGATAGGATACGATAGAGGATTGGATGGAATAGAAGATACGATAGAGAATAGGATAGTATAGAGGATATGATAGGATAGAGGATACGATAGGATAGAGGATAGGATAGGATAGAGGATAGGATAGGATAGATGATATTATAGGATAGAGGACAGGATAGGACAGAGGAAACGATATTATAGAGGATAGGATAGGATAGAGGATAAGATCGGATAGAGGATAGGATAGGGGATTGGATAGGATAGAGGATAGGATAGGATAGAGGATAGGATAGGATAGAGGATATTATAGGATAGAGGATAGGATATGATAGGGGATACGATATTATAGAGGATAGGATAGGATAGCGGATAGGATAGGATGGAGTATAGGATAGAATTGAGGATAGGATAGGGTTGAGGATAGGATAGGATAGAGGATAGGATAGCATAGAGGATAGGATAGGATAGGGAATAGGATAGGATAGATGGTATTATAGGAAAGAGGATAGGATATGATAGAGGATACGATATTATAGAGGATAGGATAGGATAGCAGATAGGATAGCATGGAGTATAGGATGGAATTGAGGATAGGATAGGGTTGAGGATAGGATAGGATAGAGTATAGGATAGGGCAGAGTATGGGATAGGATAGAGGATACGATAGGATAGAGGATAGGATAGGATAGACGATAGGATAGGATAGAGGATAGGATAGAGGATAGGACAGGATAGAGGATAGGACAGGATAGAGGATAGGATAGCATAGAAGATAGGATAGGATTGAGGATAGGATAGGATAGAGGATAGGATACAGGATAGGGTAGGACAGAGGATAGGATAGGGTAGAGGATACCATAGGATAGATGATATTATGGGATAGAGGATAGTATAGGATAGAGGATAGGATATTATAGAGGATAGGATATAATACACGATATGATTGGACAGAGGATAGGATAGGATAGATGATATTATAGGATAGAGGACAGGATATGATAGAGGATACGATCTTATAGAGGATAGGATAGGATAGAGGAAAGGATGGGATAGTGGAAAGGATAGGATAGAGGATAGGACAGGGGATTGGATAGGATAGAGGATAGGAGACGAAAGAGGATAGGATTGGATAGAGAATAGGATAGAGGATAGGATAGAGGATTGGATAGGATAGAGGATATTATAGGATAGAGGATAGGATATGATAGAGGATACGTTATTATAGAGGATAGGATAGGATGGAGTATAGGATGGAATTGAGGATAGGATAGGGTTGAGGATAGGATAGGATAGAGGATAGGATCGGATAGAGGATAGGATAGGGGATTGGATAGGATAGAGGATAGGAGACGAAAGAGGATAGGATTGGATAGAGAATAGGATAGAGGATAGGATAGAGGATTGGATAGGATAGAGGATATTATAGCATAGAGGATAGGATATGATAGAGGATACGTTATTATAGAGGATAGGATAGGATAGCGGATAGGATATTATGGAGTGTAGGATGGAATTGAGGATAGGATAGGGTTGAGGATAGGATAGGGTTGAGGATAGGATAGGATAGAGGATAGGATCGGATAGAGGATAGGATAGGGGATTGGATAGGATAGACGAGAGGATAGGATAGGATAGCGGAAAGGATAGGATAGAGTATAGAATAGGATAGAGGATATGATAGGATAGATGATAGGATATGTTATTTGGTTGGTATATGTTATAGGATATGTATGCAGAGTATAGGATATGTGATTGGATAGGATAGAGGATAAGATATTATAGAGGACAGGATAGGGTAGAGGATATTATAGGATAGAGAATACGATAGGATAGATGATATTATAGGATAGAGGATACGATATTATAGGGGATAGGATAGGATAGAGCATGGGATAGGATAGAGTACAGGATAGGATAGGATAGAGGATAGGATAGGATAGAGGATAGGATAGGATAGAGGATAGGATAGGATAGAGGATAGGATAGGATAGAGGATAGGATAGGATAGATGATATTATAGGATTGACGATAGGATAGGATAGAGGACAGGACGGGATAGAGGACAGGATAGAGGATTGGATAGGATAGAGGATAGGATAGGATAGAGGATAGGATAGGATAGAGGATAGGATAGGATAGAAGATAGGATAGGATAGAGGATAGGATACGATAGATGATATGATAGGATAGGATAGAGGATAGGATAGCATAGAGGATAGGATACGATGGATGATATGATAGGATAGGATAGAGGATAGGGTGGCATGGAGGATAGGATAGGATTAAGGATAGGATAGGTTAGAGGATAGGATAGGATAGAGGATAGGATAGGATAGAGGATAGGAAAGGATAGAGGATAGGATAGGATAGAGGATAATATAAAGGATTGGATACGATAGAGGACAGGATACGATAAAGTATAGGATAGGATAGAGGATAGGATAGGATAGAGAATAGGATAGGAAAGAGGATAGGATATGATAGTGGATAGGATAGGATAGAGGATATGATATGTTAGAGTATAGGATAGGGCAGAGTATGGGATAGGATAGAGGATACGATAGGATAGAGGATAGGATAGAGGATAGGATAGGAAAGAGGATAGGATAGGATAGAGGGTAGGATAGGATAGACGATGGGATAGGATAGCGGATAGGATAGAGGATAGGACAGGATAGAGGATAGGACAGGATAGAGGATAGGATAGCATAGAAGATAGGATAGGATTGAGGATAGGATAGGATAGAGGATAGGATACAGGATAGGGTAGGACAGAGGACAGGATAGGGTAGAGGATACCATAGGATAGATGATATTATGGGATAGAGGATAGTATAGGATAGAGGATAGGATATTATAGAGGATAGGATATAATACAGGATATGATAGAGTATAGGATAGGGGATTGGATAGGATAGAGGATAGGATAGGATAGAGGGTAGGATAGGATAGAGGCTAGGATAGGATGGAGGATAGGATATAATACATGATATGATTGGACAGAGGATAGGATAGGATAGATGATATTATAGGATAGAGGACAGGATAGGATAGAGGATAGGATAGGATAGAGGATAGGATAGGATAGAGAATAGGATAGGATAGAGGATAGGATCAGATAGAGGATAGGATAGGATAGAGGATAGGATCAGAAAGAGGATAGGATAGGGGATTGGATAGGATAGACGAGAGTATAGAATAGGATAGAGGATATGATAGGATATATGATAGGATATGTTAGAGTATATTATAGGGGATTGGATAGGATACAGGATAGAATAGGATAGAAAATAGGATAGGATAGAGGATAGGATAGGATAGAGGATAGGATAGGCTAGAGGATAGGATAGGATAGAGGATAGAGGATAGGATAGAGGATAGGATAGTATAGAGGATACGATATTATAGAGGATAGGATAGAGGATAGGATAGGATATTGGATACGATAGGATTGAGGATAGGATTGGAGAGAGGATAGGATAGGATAAAGGATAGGATAGGATAGTGGATAGGATAGAATAGAGGATAGGATAGGGCAGAGGATAGGTTAGGATAGAGGATAGGATACGATAGAGGATAGGATAGTATAAAGGATGGAGGATAGGATAGAGGATAGGATAGTATAGAGGATACGATATTATAGAGGATAGGATAGAGGATAGGACAGGATGGAGGATAGGATAGGTTAGAGGCTCGGATAGGATAGAGGATTGGATAGGATAGAGGATACGATCTTCTAGAGGATAGGATAGGATAGAGGAAAGGATAGGATAGGGGAAAGGATAGGATAGAGGATAGGATAGGGGATTGGATAGGATAGAGGATAGGAGGCGAAATAGGATAGGATTGGATACAGAATAGGATAGATAATAGGATAGAAGATTGGATAGGTTAGAGGATAGGATAGGAGAGCGGATAGGATAGGATGCAGTATTGGATAGAATTGAGGATAGGATAGGAACGAGGATAGGATAGGATAGAGGTTAGGATAGGATAGAGGATATGATAGGATAGGGAATAGGATAGGATAAATGATATTATAGGAAAGTGGATAGGATATGATAGAGGATACGATAGGATAGAGGATCGGAAAGGATAGAGGATAGGATAGGATAGAGGATAGGATAGGATATTGGATACGATAGGATTGAGGATAGGATTGGAGAGAGGATAGGATAGGATAAAAGATAGGATAGGATAGTGGATAGGATAGGATAGAGGATAGGATAGGATAGAGGATAGGATAGGCTAGAGGATAGGATACAGGATAGGGTAGGAAAGAGGATAGGATATGGTAGAGGATAGCATAGGAGAGATGATATGATGGGATAGAGGATAGTATAGGATAGAGGTTAAGATATTATAGAGGATAGGATAGGGTAGAGCATAGGATAGGATAGAGGATATTATAGGATAGTGGATAGGATAGGATAGAGGATATGATAGGATAGAGTATAGGATAGGGTAGAGTATGGGATAGGATAGAGGATACGATAGGATAGAGGATAGTATAGAGGATAGGATAGGAAATAGGATAGGATAGGATAGAGGATAGGTTAGGATAGAGGATAGGATACGATAGAGGATAGGATAAATGATACAGGATAGGATAGAGGATAGGATAGGATAGAGGATACAATATTATAGAGGATAGGATAGAGGATAGGACAGGATGGAGATTAGGATAGGTTAGAGGCTCGGATAGGATAGAGGATAGGATAGTATAGAGGATACGATATTATAGAGGATAGGATAGGATAGCGGATAGGATAGGATGCAGTATAGAATAGAATTGAGGATAGGATAGGAACGAGGATAGGATAGGATAGAGGTTAGGATAGGATAGAGGATATGATAGGATAGGGAATAGGATAGGATAAATGATATTCTGGAAAGAGGATAGGATATGATAGAGGATACGATATTATAGAGGATACGATAGGATAGAGGATCGGAAAGGATAGAGGATTGGATAGGATAGAAGATACGATAGGATAGAGGATAGGATAGGATTGAGGATAGGATAGGAAAGAGTACAGGATAGGATACAGGATACGATATTATAGAGGATAGGATAGGATAGGGAAGAGGATAGGATAGATGATATTATAGGATAGAGGATAGGATAGGATGGAGGATAGGATAGAGGATAGGACAGGATAGAGGATAGGATAGGATAGAGGATAGGATAGGATAGAGGATAGGATAGGATTGAGGATAGGATAGGAAAGAGGATAGGATAGGATACAGGATACGATATTATAGAGGATAGGATAGGATAGGGAAGAGGATAGGATAGATGATATTATAGGATAGAGGATAGGATAGGATGGAGGATAGGATAGAGGATAGCATAGGATAGAGGATAGGATAGGATAGAGGATAGGATAGGATAGAGGATAGGATAGGATAGTGGATAGGATAGGATAGAGGATAGGATAGGATAGAGGATAGGATAGGATAGACGATAGGATAGGATAGAGGATAGGATAGCATAGAGGATAGGATAGGATTGACGATAGGATAGGATAGAGGACAGGACGGGATAGAGGATAGGATAGAGAATTGGATAGGATAGAGGATAGGATAGGATAGAGGATAGGATAGGATAGAGGATAGGATAGGATAGAGAATAGGATAGGATAGAGGATAGGATCAGATAGAGGATAGGATAGGATAGAGGATAGGATCAGATAGAGGATAGGATAGGGGATTGGATAGGATAGACGAGAGTATAGAATAGGATAGAGGATATGATAGGATATATGATAGGATATGTTAGAGTATATTATAGGGGATTGGATAGGATACAGGATAGGATAGGATAGAAAATAGGATAGGATAGAGGATAGGATAGGATAGAGGATAGGATAGGCTAGAGGATAGGATAGGATAGAGGATAGAGGATAGGATAGAGGATAGGATAGTATAGAGGATACGATATTATAGAGGATAGGATAGAGGATAGGATAGGATATTGGATACGATAGGATTGAGGATAGGATTGGAGAGAGGATAGGATAGGATAAAGGATAGGATAGGATAGTGGATAGGATAGGATAGAGGATAGGATAGGGCAGAGTATGGGATAGGATAGAGGATACGATAGGATAGAGGATAGGATATTATAGAGGATAGGATAGGGTAGAGTATAGGATAGGATAGAGGATATTATAGGATAGTGGATAGGATAGGATAGAGGATATGAAAGGATAGAGTATAGGATAGGGCAGAGTATGGGATAGGATAGAGGATACGATAGGATAGAGGATAGGAAAGAGGACAGGATAGGAAATAGGATAGGATAGGATAGAGGATAGGTTAGGATAGAGGATAGGATACGATAGAGGATAGGATAGTATAAAGGATAGAGGATAGGATAGAGGATAGGATAGTATAGAGGATAGGATAGAGGATAGGACAGGATGGAGGATAGGATATGTTAGAGGCTCGGATAGGATAGAGGATTGGATAGGATAGAGGATACGATCTTCTAGAGGATAGGATAGGATAGAGGAAAGGATAGGATAGGATAGAGGATCGGAAAGGATAGAGGATAGGATAGGATAGAGGATAGGATAGGATATTGGATACGATAGGATTGAGGATAGGATTGGAGAGAGGATAGGATAGGATAAAAGATAGGATAGGATAGTGGATAGGATAGGATAGAGGATAGGATAGGATAGAGGATAGGATAGGCTAGAGGATAGGATAGGATAGAGGATAGGATACAGGATAGGGTAGGAAAGAGGATAGGATATGGTAGAGGATAGCATAGGAGAGATGATATGATGGGATAGAGGATAGTATAGGATAGAGATTAAGATATTATAGAGGATAGGATAGGGTAGAGCATAGGATAGGATAGAGGATATTATAGGATAGTGGATAGGATAGGATAGAGGATATGAAAGGATAGAGTATAGGATAGGGTAGAGTATGGGATAGGATAGAGGATACGATAGGATAGAGGATAGGATAGAGGATAGGATAGGAAATAGGATAGGATAGGATAGAGGATAGGTTAGGATAGAGGATAGGATACGATAGAGGATAGGATAGGATAAAGGATACAGGATAGGATAGAGGATAGGATAGGATAGAGAATACGATATTAAAGAGGATAGGATAGAGGATAGGACAGGATGGAGATTAGGATAGGTTAGAGGTTCGGATAGGATAGAGGATTGGATAGGATAGAGGATACGATACGATAGAGGATAGGATAGGGGATTGGATAGGATACAGGATAGGATACGATAGAGGATAGGATAGGATAGAGGATAGGATTGCGGATTGGATACGATAGAGGATAGGATAGGATAGATGATATTATAGGAAAGAGGATAGGATAGGATGGAGGATAGGATAGGATAGAGGATAAGATAGAATAGAGGATAGGACAGGATAGAGGATAGGATAGGATAGAGGATAGGATAGAGGATAGGATAGCATAGAAGATAGGATAGGATTGACGATAGGATAGGATAGAGGATAGGATATAGGATAGGATAGAGGATAGGATAGAGGATAGGATAGAGGATAGGATAGAGGATAGGATAGAGGATAGGATAGGATATAGGGTAGGATAGGGTAGAGGATAGGATAGGATAGAGAATAGGATAGGAAAGACGATAGGATAGGATAGAGAATGGGATAGGATAGAGGATAGGATAGGATAGACGATAGCACAGAGAATAGGATAGGATAGAGGATAGGATAGGAGATTGGATAGGATACAGGCTAGGAGACGATAGAGAATAGGAGAGGATAGAGGATAGGATAGGATAGAGGACAGGCTAGGATGGATTATAGGATAGGATAGAAAATAGGATAGGACAGTGGATAGTATAGGGTAGAGTATAGGATAGGATAGAGGATAGGATAGGATAGGATAGAGGATAGGATAGGATAGAGGATAGGATAGGATAGAGGATAGGATAGGATAGAGGATAGCATAGGATAGAGGATAGGATAGGATAGAGGATAGGATAGCATTGAGGATAGGATTGGAGAGAGGATAGGATAGGATAAAGGATAGGATAGGATAGAGAATAGGATAGGAAAGAGGATAGTATAGGATAGAGAATGGGATAGGATAGAGGATAGGATAGGATAGAGGATAGCACAGAGAATAGGATAGGATAGAGGATAGGATAGGGGATTGGATAGGATAGAGGATAGGATAGGATTGAGGATAGGATAGGAAAGAGGATAGGATAGGAAAGAGATTCGGATAGGGTAGATGATGTTATAGGAAAGAGGATAGGATATGGTAAAGGATACGATATTATAGAGAATAGGATAGGATGGAGGATCGGATAGGATAGGATAGAGTATAGGAGAGGATAGAGGACAGGATAGGATAGAGGATAGCACAGAGAATAGGATAGGATAGAGGATACGATAGGATGGAGGATAGGATAGGTTAGAGGCTCGGATAGAATAGAGGATTGGATAGGATAGAGGATACGATCTTCTAGAGGATAGGATAGGATAGAGGAAAGGATAGGATAGGGGAAAGGATAGGATAGAGGTTAGGATAGGGTAGAGGATAGGATATGATACTGGATATTATAGGATAGTGGATAGGATAGGATAGAGGATATGATAGGATAGAGTATAGGATATTGCAGAGTATGGGATAGGATAGAGGATACGATAGGATAGAGGATAGGATAGAGGATAGGATAGCATAGAGGATAGGATAAAGGATTGGATAGGATAGAGGACAGGATACGATAGAGGATAGGATAGGATAGAGGATAGGATAGGATAGATGATAGGATAGGATAGAGGATATGATAGGACAGAGGATAGGATAGGATAGAGGATAGGATAGGATAGAGGATAGGATAGGATAGAGGATAGGATACGATAGAGGATAGGATAGGATAGAGGATAGGATAGGATAGAGGATAGGATATGATAGAGGATAGGATAGGATAGAGGATAGGATAGGATAGAGGATAGGATAGGACAGAGGATAGGATAGGATAGAGGATAGGATAGGATAGAGGATAGGATAGGATAGAGGATAGGATAGGGTAGAGGATGGGATAGGATAGAGGATAATATAGGATAGAGGATAGGATAGGATAGAGGATAGGATAGGATTGAGGATAGGATAGGATAGAGGATAGGATATGATAGAGGATAGGATAGGATAGAGGATAGGATAGGATAGAGGATAGGATAGGATAGAGGATAGGATAGGATAGAGGATAGGATAGGATAGAGAATAGGATAGGATAGAGGATAGGATAGGATAGAGGCTAGGATAGTTTAGAGGATAGGATAGGATAGGATAGAGGATAATATAGGATAGAGGATAGGATAGGATAGAGGATAGGATAGGATAGAGGATACGATATTATAGAGGATAGGATAAGATAGAGGATGGGATCGGATAGAGGATAGGATAGGATAGAGGATAGGATAGGATATTGGACAGGATAGAGAATAGGATAAGGTACAGGATAGGATAGAGGATAGGAGACGATAGAGGATAGGAGACGATAGAGGATAGGATTGGATAGAGGTTAGGATAGGATAGAGAATAGGATAGGATAGATGATATTATAGGATAGAGGATAGAATATGATAGAGGATACGATATTATAGAGGATAGGATAGGATAGAGGATCGGATAGGATAGAGGATTGGATAGGATAGAGGATAGGATATGATATAGGATAGGATAGGATAGAGGACAGGATAGAGAATAGGATAGGCTAGAGGATAGGATAGAGGATAGGAGACGATAGTGGATAGGATAGACGATAGGATCGGATAGAGAATAGGATAGGGCATTGGATATGATAGAGGATAGGATAGGATAGAGGATAGGATAGGATAGAGGATACGATATTATAGAGGATAGGATAGGGGATTGGATCGGATAGAGGATAGGATAGGATACGGGATAGGATAGAGGATTGGATAGGATAGAGGATAGGAGACGATAGAGGATAGGATAGGATAGAGGATAGGATAGGATACAGAATAGGATAGGATAGATAATATTATAGGAAAATGGATAGGATATGATAGAGGAAACGATATTATAGAGGATAGGATAGGATAGTCGATCGGATAGGAGAGAGGATTGGATAGGATAGAGGATATGATATGATATAGGATAGGATAGGATAGAGGGCAGGATAGAGAATAGGATAGGGTAGAGTATAAGATAGAGGATAGGAGACGATAGAGGATAGGATAGGGGATTGGATAGGATAGAGGACAGGAGATGATAGAGGATAGGATAGGATAGAGGATAGGATACGATAGAGAAGAGGATAGGATAGATAATATAATAGGATAGATAATATTATAGGAAAGAGGATAGGATATGATAGAGGAAACGATATTATAGAGGATAGGATAGGATAGAGGATCGGATAGGATAGAGGATTGGATAGGATAGAGGGTAGGATAGGATAGAGGATAGGATAGGATAGGATAGAAAATGGGATATGATAGAGTGTAGGAGACGATAGAGGATAGGATAGAGAATAGGATAGGCTAGAGGATACGATATTATAGAGGATAGGATAAGATAGAGGATGGGATCGGATAGAGGATAGGATAGGATAGAGGATAGGATTGGATAGAGGTTAGGATAGGATAGAGAATAGGATAGGATAGATGATATTATAGGATAGAGGATAGAATATGATAGAGGATACGATATTATAGAGGATAGGATAGGATAGAGGATCGGATAGGATAGAGGATTGGATAGGATAGAGGATAGGGTATGATATAGGATAGGATAGGATAGAGGACAGGATAGAGAATAGGATAGGCTAGAGGATAGGATAGAGGATAGGAGACGATAGTGGATAGGATAGAGGATAGGATAGGATAGAGGATAGGATAGGTTAGAGAATAGTATAGGATAGAGGATAGGATAGGATAGCGGATAGGATAGGATAGAGGATAGGATAGGATAGAGGATAGGATAGGATAGAGGATAGGATAGGATAGGATAGAAAATGGGATAGGATAGAGTGTAGGAGACGATAGAGGATAGGATAGAGAATAGGATAGGCTAGAGGATAGGATGGTGGATTGGATAGGATAGAGGATACGATATTATAGACCATAGGATAGGATATTGGATGGGATAGGATAGGATAGAGGATAGGATAGAGGATTGGATAGGATAGAGGATAGGATAGGATAGACGATAGGATCGGATAGAGAATAGGATAGGGCATTGGATATGATAGAGGATAGGATAGGATAGAGGATAGGATAGGATAGAGGATACGATATTATAGAGGATAGGATAGGGGATTGGATCGGATAGAGGATAGGATAGGATACGGGATAGGATAGAGGATTGGATAGGATAGAGGATAGGAGACGATAGAGGATAGGATAGGATAGAGGATAGGATAGGATACAGAATAGGATAGGATAGATAATATTATAGGAAAATGGATAGGATATGATAGAGGAAACGATATTATAGAGGATAGGATAGGATAGTCGATCGGATAGGAGAGAGGATTGGATAGGATAGAGGATATGATATGATATAGGATAGGATAGGATAGAGGGCAGGATAGAGAATAGGATAGGGTAGAGTATAAGATAGAGGATAGGAGACGATAGAGGATAGGATAGGGGATTGGATAGGATAGAGGACAGGAGATGATAGAGGATAGGATAGGATAGAGGATAGGATACGATAGAGAAGAGGATAGGATAGATAATATAATAGGATAGATAATATTATAGGAAAGAGGATAGGATATGATAGAGGAAACGATATTATAGAGGATAGGATAGGATAGAGGATCGGATAGGATAGAGGATTGGATAGGATAGAGGGTAGGATAGGATAGAGGATAGGATAGGATAGGATAGAAAATGGGATATGATAGAGTGTAGGAGACGATAGAGGATAGGATAGAGAATAGGATAGGCTAGAGGATACGATATTATAGAGGATAGGATAAGATAGAGGATGGGATCGGATAGAGGATAGGATAGGATAGAGGATAGGATTGGATAGAGGTTAGGATAGGATAGAGAATAGGATAGGATAGATGATATTATAGGATAGAGGATAGAATATGATAGAGGATACGATATTATAGAGGATAGGATAGGATAGAGGATCGGATAGGATAGAGGATTGGATAGGATAGAGGATAGGGTATGATATAGGATAGGATAGGATAGAGGACAGGATAGAGAATAGGATAGGCTAGAGGATAGGATAGAGGATAGGAGACGATAGTGGATAGGATAGAGGATAGGATAGGATAGAGGATAGGATAGGTTAGAGAATAGTATAGGATAGAGGATAGGATAGGATAGCGGATAGGATAGGATAGAGGATAGGATAGGATAGAGGATAGGATAGGATAGAGGATAGGATAGGATAGGATAGAAAATGGGATAGGATAGAGTGTAGGAGACGATAGAGGATAGGATAGAGAATAGGATAGGCTAGAGGATAGGATGGTGGATTGGATAGGATAGAGGATACGATATTATAGACCATAGGATAGGATAGAGGATAGGATAGGATATTGGATGGGATAGGATAGGATAGAGGATAGGATAGAGGATTGGATAGGATAGAGGATAGGATAGGATAGACGATAGGATCGGATAGAGAATAGGATAGGGCATTGGATAGGATAGAGGATAGGAGACGATAGTGGATAGGATAGAGGATAGGATAGGATAGATTATAGGATAGGATAGAGGATAGGATAGAGGATAGGATAGGTTAGAGAATAGTATAGGATAGAGGATAGGATAGGATAGCGGATAGGATAGGATAGAGGATAGGATAGGATAGAGGATAGGATAGGATAGGATAGAAAATGGGATAGGATAGAGTGTAGGAGACGATAGAGGATAGGATAGAGAATAGGATACGCTAGAGGATAGGATGGTGGATTGGATAGGATAGAGGATACGATATTATAGACCATAGGATAGGATAGAGTATAGGATAGGATAGGATAGAGGATAGGATATAATAGAGAATAGGATAGGATAGATGATAGGATAGGAAAGAGGATACGATAGTATAGTGGATAGGATAGGATAGAGCAGACGATAGAGGATAGGATAGGATAGAGGATAGGATATAATAGAGGATAGGATAGGATAGATGATAGGATAGGAAAGAGGATACGATAGGATAGTGAATAGGATAGGATAGATGTTAATATTGTATAGAGGATAGAATATGATAGAGGATCCGATATTATAGATGATAGGATAGGGGATTGGATCGGATAGAGGATAGGATAGGATAAAGGATACGATATTATAGAGGATAGGATAGGATAGACGATAGGATCGGATAGAGAATAGGATAGCGGATTGGATAGGATAGATGATAGGATAGGATAGAGGATAGGATAGGATAGAGGATAGGATAGGATAGAGGATAGGATAGGATAGAGAATAGGATAGAGAATAGGATAGGCTAGAGGATAGGATAGAGGATAGGAGACGATAGTGGATAGGATAGAGGATAGGATAGGATAGAGGATAGGATACTATAGAGGATAGGATAGAGGATAGGAGACGATAGAGGATAGGATAGGATAGGATAGGATAGAAAATGGGATAGGATAGAGTGTAGGAGACGATAGAGGATAGGATAGAGAATAGGATAGGCTAGAGGAT
The DNA here is from genome assembly GCF_050948215.1 of Halictus rubicundus. Lineage (NCBI taxonomy): Eukaryota > Metazoa > Arthropoda > Insecta > Hymenoptera > Halictidae > Halictus > Halictus rubicundus. Next base: position 70,482 of record NW_027489138.1, on the reverse strand, counting down.
AGGATGGTGGATTGGATAGGATAGAGGATACGATATTATAGACCATAGGATAGGATAGAGTATAGGATAGGATAGAGGATAGGATAGGATATTGGATGGGATAGGATAGGATAGAGGATAGGATAGAGGATAGGATAGGATAGAGGATAGGATAGGATAGGATAGAGAATAGGCTAGGATAGAGGATAGAATAGGATAGAGGATAGGATAGGATAGAGGATAGGATACGATAGAGGATAGGATAGGATAGAGAATAGGATAGGATAGAGTATAGGATATAGGATTGGATAGGATACAGGATAGGATAGGATAGGATACATGATATTATAGGATAGAGAAAGGATAGGACAGAGGATACGATATTATACAGGCTGGGATAGGATAGCGGAATGGATAGGATAGAGGATAGGATTCGATAGAATACAGGATAGGATAGGATGGCGGGAAGGATAGGATAGAGTATTGAATAGGATAGAGGATAAGATAGGATGGAGGATAGGATAAGTTAGAGGATAGGATAGGATAGAGGATAGGATGGGATAGGATAGAGGATAGGATAGGATAGAGGATAGGATAGGATAGAGGATAGGATAGGATAGAGGATAGGATAGGGGATTGGATAGGATAGAGGATAGGATAGGATTGAGGATACGATACGATAGAGGATACGATAGGATAGGATAGAGAATAGGATAGGATAGATGATATTGTAGGATAGAGGAAGGATAGGACAGAGGATACGATATTATACAGGATAGGATAGCATAGCGGAAACGGTAGGATAGAGGATAGGATAGGATAGAGGATAGGAGAGGGTAGAGGATAGGATAGCATAGAGGATAGGATAGAGGATAGGATAGAGGATTGGATAGGATACAGGATAGGAGACGATAGAGGATAGGATAGGATAGAGGATAGGATTGGGGATTGGATACGATAGAGGATAGGATAGGATAGATGATATTATAGGAAAGAGGATAGGATAGGATAGAGGATAAGATAGGATAGCGGAAAGGATAGGATAGAGTATAGGATAGGATAGAGGATAGGATAGGATAGAGGATAGGATAGGATAGAGTATAGGATATACGATTGGATAGGATAGAGGATAGGATACGATAGAGGATACGATAGGATAGGATAAAGAATAGGATAGGATAGATGATATTGTAGGATAGAGTAAGGATAGGACAGAGGATACGATATTATACAGGATAGGATAGCATAGCGGAAAGGTTAGGATAGAGGATAGGATCGGGGATGGGATAGGATAGAGGACAGGAGACGATAAAGGATAGGATAGGATAGAGGATAGAAAAGGATAGAGGACAGGATAGGATAGAGGATAGAAAAGGATAGAGGATAGGATAGGATAGAGGATAGGATACGATAGAGGATAGGATAGGATAGAGGATAGGATAGGATAGGATAGAGATTAGGCTAGGATAGAGGATAGAATAGGATAGAGGATAGGATAGGATAGAGGATAGGATACGATAGAGGATAGGATAGGATAGAGAATAGGATAGGATAGAGTATAGGATATAGGATTGGATAGGATACAGGATAGGATAGGATAGGATACATGATATTATAGGATAGAGAAAGGATACGACAGAGGATACGATATTATACAGGCTGGGATAGGATAGCGGAATGGATAGGATAGAGGATAGGATTCGATAGAGGACAGGATAGGATAGGATGGTGGGAAGGATAGGATAGAGTATTGAATAGGATAGAGGATAAGATAGGATGGAGGATAGGATAAGTTAGAGGATAGGATAGGATAGAGGATAGGATGGGATAGGATAGAGGATAGGATAGGATAGAGGATAGGATAGGATAGAGGATAGGATAGGATAGAGGATAGGATAGGATAGAGGATAGGATACGATAGAGAATAGGATAGGATAGGATAGAGAATAGGATAGGATAGATGATATTGTAGGATAGAGGAAGGATAGGACAGAGGATACGATGTTATAGAGGATAGGATAGCCTAGCGGAAAGGGAAGGATAGAGGATAGGATCGGGGATTGGATAGGATAGAGGACAGGAGACGATAGAGGATAGGATAGGATAGAGGATAGAATAGGATAGAGGATAGGATAGGATAGAGGATAGGATACGATAGAGGATAGGATAGGATAGAGGATAGGATAGGATAGGATAGAGAATAGGCTAGGATAGAGGATAGAATAGGATAGAGGATAGGATAGGATAGAGGATAGGATACGATAGAGGATAGGATAGGATAGAGAATAGGATAGGATAGAGTATAGGATATAGGATTGGATAGGATACAGGATAGGATAGGATAGGATACATGATATTATAGGATAGAGAAAGGATAGGACAGAGGATACGATATTATACAGGCTGGGATAGGATAGCGGAATGGATAGGATAGAGGATAGGATTCGATAGAGGACAGGATAGGATAGGATGGCGGGAAGGATAGGATAGAGTATTGAATAGGATAGAGGATAAGATAGGATGGAGGATAGGATAAGTTAGAGGATAGGATAGGATAGAGGATAGGATGGGATAGGATAGAGGATAGGATAGGATAGAGGATAGGATAGGATAGAGGATAGGATAGGATAGAGGATAGGATAGGATAGAGGATAGGATAGGATAGAGGATAGGATAGGGGATTGGATAGGATAGAGGATAGGATAGGATTGAGGATACGATACGATAGAGGATACGATAGGATAGGATAGAGAATAGGATAGGATAGATGATATTGTAGGATAGAGGAAGGATAGGACAGAGGATACGATATTATACAGGATAGGATAGCATAGCGGAAACGGTAGGATAGAGGATAGGATAGGATAGAGGATAGGAGAGGGTAGAGGACAGGATAGCATAGAGGATAGGATAGAGGATAGGATAGAGGATTGGATAGGATACAGGATAGGAGACGATAGAGGATAGGATAGGATAGAGGATAGGATTGGGGATTGGATACGATAGAGGATAGGATAGGATAGATGATATTATAGGAAAGAGGATAGGATAGGATAGCGGAAAGGATAGGATAGAGTATAGGATAGGATAGAGGATAGGATAGGATAGAGGATAGGATAGGATAGAGTATAGGATATACGATTGGATAGGATAGAGGATAGGATACGATAGAGGATACGATAGGATAGGATAAAGAATAGGATAGGATAGATGATATTGTAGGATAGAGTAAGGATAGGACAGAGGATACGATATTATAGAGGATAGGATAGCATAGCGGAAAGGTTAGGATAGAGGATAGGATCGGGGATTGGATAGGATAGAGGACAGGAGACGATAAAGGATAGGATAGGATAGAGGATAGAAAAGGATAGAGGATAGGATAGGATAGAGGATAGAAAAGGATAGAGGATAGGATAGGATAGAGGATAGAAAAGGATAGAGGATAGGATAGGATAGAGGATAGGATACGATAGAGTATAGGATAGGATAGAGAATAGGATATCGGATTGGATAGGATAGAGGATAGGATACGATAGAGGATAGGATAGGACAGAATGGAGAATAGGATAGGATAGATGATATTGTAGGATATAGGACAGGATAGGACAGAGGAAACGATATTATAGAGGATAGGATAGGATAGAGGATAGGATCGGATAAGGATAGGATAGGGGATTGGATAGGATAGAGGATAGGATTCGATAGAGGACAGGATAGGATAGGATGGCGGAAAGGATAGGATAGAGTATAGAATAGGATAGAGGATAAGATAGGATAGAGAATAGGATACGTTAGAGGATAGGATAGGATAGAGGATAGGATAGAGGATTTTATAGGATAGAGGATACGATAGGATAGAGGATAGGATAGAGAATAGGATAGGATAGAGGATACGATAGGGGATTGGATCGGATACAGGATAGGAGACTGTAGAGGATAGGATAGGATAGGTTAGAGAATAGGATAGGATAGATTATATTATAGGATAGAGAACAGGATAGGATAGAGTATAGGATAGGATAGAGGATAGGATAGCGGATTGGATAGGATAGAGGAGAGGATACGATAGAGGATAGAATGGAATGGAAGATAGGATAGATAATAGGATAGGATAGAGGATATGATAAGATAGAGGATACGATAGGATAGAGGATAGGATAGGATAGAGGATAGGATAGGATAGAGGATAGGATAGGATAGAGGATAGGATAGGATTGAGGACAGGATAGGATAGAGGATAGGATAGGAGATTGGATAGGATACAGGCTAGGAGACGATTGAGAATAGGATAGGATAGATGGTATTATAGGGAAGTGGATACGATAGGATAGAGAATAGGATAGGAAAGACGATACGATAGGATAGAGGATAGGATAGGATAGAGGATAGGATAGGATTGAGGATATGATTGGAGAGAGGATAGGATAGGATAGAGGATACGATATTATAGAGGATAGGATAGGATAGCGGATAGGATAGGATGGAGTATAGGATCGAATTGAGGATAGGATAGGGTTGAGGATAGGATAGTATAGAGGATAGGATTGGATAGAGGATAGGATAGGGGATTGGATAGGATAGAGAATAGGATAGGATAGAGGATAGGATAGGATAGAGGATAGGATAGGATAGAGGATACGATATTATAGAGGATAGGATAGGATAGCGGATAGGATAGGATGGAGTATAGGATCGAATTGAGGATAGGATAGGGTTGAGGATAGGATAGGATAGAGGATAGGATAGGATAGAGGATAGGATAGGATAGGGAATAGGATAGGATAGATGGTATTATAGGAGAGAGGATAGGATCTGATAGAGGATACGATATTATAGAGGATAGGATAGGATAGCGGATAGGATAGGATGGAGTATAGGATCGAATTGAGGATAGGATAGGGTTGAGGATAGGATAGTATAGAGGATAGGATTGGATAGAGGATAGGATAGGGGATTGAATAGGATAGACGACAGGATAGGATAGGATAGCGTAAAGGATAGGATAGAGTATAGAATAGGATAGAGGATATGATAGGATAGATGATAGGATATGTTAGAGTATAGGATAGGTGATTGGATAGGCTAGAGGATAGGATAGGATAGATGATAGGATACAGGATAGGGTAGGACAGAGGATAGGATAGGGTAGAGGATAGCATAGGAGAGATGATATGATGGGATAGAGGATAGTATAGGATAGAGGTTAAGATATTATACAGGATAGGATAGGGTAGAGTATAGGATAGGATAGAGGATAGGATAGGATAGAGAATAGGATAGGATTGAGGATAGGATAGGAAAGAGGACAGGATAGGATACAGGATACGATATTATAGAGGATAGGATAGGATAGGGAAGAGGATAGGATAGATGATATTATAGAATAGAGGATAGGATAGGATGGAGGATAGGATAGAGGATAGGATAGGATAGAGGATAGTATAGGATAGAGGATAGGATAGGATAGAGGATAGGATAGGATAGAGGATACGATCTTCTAGAGGATAGGATAGGATAGAGGAAAGGATAGGATAGGGGAAAGGATAGGATAGAGGATAGGATAGGGGATTGGATAGGATAGAGGATAGGAGGCGAAATAGGATAGGATTGGATACAGAATAGGATTGATAATAGGAAAGAGGATTGGATAGGATAGAGGATAGGATAGGATAGCGGATAGGATAGGATAGAGGATATGATAGGATAGGGAATAGGATAGGATAAATGATATTATAGGAAAGAGGATAGGATATGATAGAGGATACGATATTATAGAGGATACGATAGGATAGAGGATCGGAAAGGATAGAGGATTGGATAGGATAGAAGATACGATAGGATAGATGATAGGATAGGATTGAGGATAGGATAGGAAAGAGTACAGGATAGGATACAGGATACGATATTATAGAGGATAGGATAGGATAGGGAAGAGGATAGGATAGATGATATTATAGGATAGAGGATAGGATAGGATGGAGGATAGGATAGAGGATAGGATAGAGGATAGGACAGGATAGAGGATAGGATAGGATAGAGGATAGGATAGGATAGAGAATAGGATAGGATTGAGGATAGGATAGGAAAGAGGACAGGATAGGATACAGGATACGATATTATAGAGGATAGGATAGGATAGGGAAGAGGATAGGATAGATGAAATTATAGGATAGAGGATAGGATAGGATGGAGGATAGGATAGAGGATAGGATAGGATAGAGGGTAGTATAAGATAGAGGATAGGATAGGATAGAGGATAGGATAGGATAGTGGATAGGATAGGATAGAGGATAGGATAGGATAGAGGATAGGATAGGATAGACGATAGGATAGGATAGAAGACAGGATAGCATAGAGGATAGGATAGGATTGACGATAGGATAGGATAGAGGACAGGACGGGATAGAGGATAGGATAGAGAATTGGATGTGATAGAGGATAGGATAGGATAGAGGATAGGATAGGATAGAGGATAGGATAGGATAGAGGATTGGATAGGATAGAGGATAGGATAGGATAGCGGAAAGGATAGGATAGAGTATAGAATAGGGTAGACGATATGATAGGATAGATGATAGGATATGATAGAGTATAGGATATACGATTGCATTGGATAGAGGATAGGATACGATAGAGAATACGATAGGATAGGATAGAGAATACGATAGGATAGAGGATAGGATAGGATAGAGGATAGCACAGAGAATAGGATAGGATAGCGGATAGGATAGGTTGGAGTATAGGATAGAATTGAGGATAGGATAGGGTTGAGGATAGGATAGGATATAGGATAGGATAGGATAGAGGATTGGATAGGATAGAGGATAGGATAGGTTAGAGGATAGGATAGGATAGAGGTTTGGATAGAATAGAGGATAGGATAGGATAGAGGATAGGATAGGATAGAGGATAGGATAGGATAGAGGATAGGATCGGATAGAGGATAGGATAGGATAGAGGATAGGATAGGATAGAGGATAGGATAGGATAGAGGATAGGATATGATAGAGGATAGGATAGGATAGAGGATAGGATAGGATAGAGGATAGGATAGGTTAGATTATAGGGTCGGATAGAGGATAGGATAGGGGATTGGATAGGATAGACGATAGGATAGGATAGAGGATTGGATAGGATAGAGGATAGGATAGGATAGCGTAAAGGATAGGATAGAGTATCGAATGGGGTAGATGATATGATAGGATAGATGATAGGATATGATAGAGTATAGGATAGGGGATTGGATAGGATAGAGGATAGGATTAGATAGAGGACACGATAGGATAGGATGGCGGAAAGGATAGGATAGAGTATAGAATAGGATAGAGGATAAGATAGGATAGAGGATAGGATAAGTTAGAGGATAGGATAGGATAGAGGATAGGATAGAGGATAGGATAGAGGATTGGATAGGATATAGGGTAGGATAGGGTAGAGGATAGCATGGGATAGATGATATTATGGGATAGAGGATAGTATAGGATAGAGGAAACGATATTATAGAGGATAGGATAGAGGATAGGATAGCATAGAGGATAGGATAAAGGATTGGATAGGATAGAGGACAGGATAGGATAGAGTATAGGATATTGCAGAGTATGGGATAGGATAGAGGATACGATAGGATAGAGGATAGGATAGCATAGAGGATAGGATAAAGGATTGGATAGGATAGAGGACAGGATACGATAGAGGATAGGATAGGATAGAGGATAGGATTGGATAGAGAATAGGATAGGAAAGAGGATAGGATAGGATAGAGAATAGCATAGGATAGAGGATAGGATAGGATAGAGGAGATGATAGGATAGAGGATAGGATAGGATAGAGGAAAGGATAGGATAGAGGGTATTATAGGATAGTGAATAGGATAGGATAGAGGATATGATAGGATAGAGTATTTGATAGGGCAGAGGATGGGATAGGATAGAGAATAGCATGGGGTAGATGATATTATAAGATAGTGTATAGGATAGGATAGAGGATAGGATCGAATTGAGGATAGGATAGGTTTGAGGATAGGATAGGGGATTGGATAGGATAGACGAGAGGATAGGATAGGATAGCGTAAAGGATAGGATAGAGTATAGAATAGGATAGAGGATATGATAGGATAGATGATAGGATATGTTAGAGTATAGGATAGGTGATTGGATAGGCTAGAGGATAGGATAGGATAGATGATAGGATACAGGATAGGGTAGGACAGAGGATAGGATAAGGTAGAGGATAGTATAGGATAGAGGATAGGATAGGATAGAGGATAGGATAGGATAAAGGATAGGATAGGATAGAGGATAGGATAGGATAGAGGATAGGATAGAGGATAGGATAGGATAGAGGATAGGATAGGTAATTGGATAGGATAGAGTACAGGATAGGATAGAGGATAGAGTAGGATAGAGGATAGGATAGGATAAAGGATAGGATTGGATAGAGGATCGGATAGGGGATAGGATAGGATAGAGGATAGGATAGGATAGAGGTTAGTATAGGATAGAGGATAGGATAGAATAGATGATAGGATATTCTAAAGGATAGGATAGAGGATAGGATAGGATAGGATAGAGGATATAATAGGATTGAGGAAAGGATAGGATAGAGGATAGGATAGGGTAGAGGATAGGATAGGATAGAGGATAGGATAAGGTAGAGGATAGTATAGGATAGAGGATAGGATAGGATAGAGGATAGGATAGGATAGAGGATAGGATAGAGGATAGGATAGAGGATAGGATAGGATAGAGGATAGGATAGGATAGAAGATCGGATAGAGGATAGGATAGGATAGAGGATCGGATAGAGGATAGGATAGGATAGAGGATAGGATAGAGGATAGGATAGAGGATAGGATAGAGGATAGGATAGAGGATAGGATAGAGGATAGGATAGAGGATAGGATAGGATAGAGGATCGGATAGAGGATAGGATAGGATAGAGGAAAGGATAGGATAGAGGATAGGATACGTAATTGGATAGGATAGAGGATAGGATAAGGTAGAGGATAGTATAGGATAGAGGATAGGATAGGATAGAGGATAGGATAGGATAAAGGATAGGATAGGATAGAGGATAGGATAGGATAGAGGATAGGATATGATAGAGGATAGGATAGGATAGAGTATCGGATAGAGGATAGGATAGGATAGAGGGTAGAGTAGGATAGAGGATAGGATAGGATAAAGGATAGGATTGGATAGAGGATCGGATAGAGGATAGGATAGGATGGAGGATAGGATAGGATAGAGGATAGTATAGGATAGAGGATAGGATAGAATAGATGATAGGATATTCTAAAGGATAGGATAGAGGATAGGATAGGATAGGATAGAGGATATAATAGTATAGAGGATAGGATAGGATAGAGGATAGGATAGGATAGAGGATAGGATATGATAGAGGATAGGATAGGATAGAGTATCGGATAGAGGATAGGATAGGATAGAGGATAGGATAGGATAGAGGGTAGAGTAGGATAGAGGATAGGATAGGATAGAGGATAGGATAGGATAGAGGATAGGATATGATAGAGGATAGGATAGGATAGAGTATCGGATAGAGGATAGGATAGGATAGAGGATAGGATAGGATAGAGGGTAGAGTAGGATAGAGGATAGGATAGGATAAAGGATAGGATTGGATAGAGGATCGGATAGAGGATAGGATAGGATAGAGGATAGGATAGGATAGAGGATAGTATAGGATAGAGGATAGGATAGAATAGATGATAGGATATTCTAAAGGATAGGATAGAGGATAGGATAGGATAGGATAGAGGATATAATAGGATTGAGGAAAGGATAGGATAGAGGATAGGATAGGGTAGAGGATAGGATAGGATAGAGGATAGGATAGAGGATAGGATAGAGGATAGGATAGAGGATAGGATAGGATAGAGGATCGGATAGAGGATAGGATAGGATAGAGGAATGGATAGGATAGAGGATAGGATACGTAATTGGATAGGATAGAGGATAGGATAAGGTAGAGGATAGTATAGGATAGATGATATTATAGGATAGATGATATTATAGGATAGATGATATTATAGGATAGAGTATACGATATTAAAGAGGATAGGATAGAGGATAGGATAGAGGATAGGATAGGATAGAGGATCGGATAGAGGATAGGATAGGATAGAGGAAAGGATAGGATAGAGGATAGGATATGTAATTGGATAGGATAGAGTATAGGATAGGATAGAGGATAGAGTAGGATAGAGGATAGGATAGGATAAAGGATAGGATTGGATAGAGGATCGGATAGGGGATAGGATAGGATAGAGGATAGGATAGGATAGAGGTTAGTATAGGATAGAGGATAGGATAGAATAGATGATAGGATATTCTAAAGGATAGGATAGAGGATAGGATAGGATAGGATAGAGGATATAATAGGATTGAGGAAAGGATAGGATAGAGGATAGGATAGGGTAGAGGATAGGATAAGGTAGAGGATAGTATAGGATAGAGGATAGGATAGGATAGAGGATAGGATAGGATAGAGGATAGGATAGAGGATAGGATAGGATAGAGGATAGGATAGAGGATAGGATAGAGGATAGGATAGGATAGAGGATAGGATAGGATAGAAGATCGGATAGAGGATAGGATAGGATAGAGCATCGGATAGAGGATAGGATAGGATAGAGGATAGGATAGAGGATAGGATAGAGGATAGGATAGAGGATAGGATAGGATAGAGGATCGGATAGAGGATAGGATAGGATAGAGGAAAGGATAGGATAGAGGATAGGATACGTAATTGGATAGGATAGAGGATAGGATAAGGTAGAGGATAGTATAGGATAGAGGATAGGATAGGATAGAGGATAGGATAGGATAAAGGATAGGATAGGATAGAGGATAGGATAGGATAGAGGATAGGATATGATAGAGGATAGGATAGGATAGAGTATCGGATAGAGGATAGGATAGGATAGAGGGTAGAGTAGGATAGAGGATAGGATAGGATAAAGGATAGGATTGGATAGAGGATCGGATAGAGGATAGGATAGGATGGAGGAAAGGATAGGATAGAGGATAGTATAGGATAGAGGATAGGATAGAATAGATGATAGGATATTCTAAAGGATAGGATAGAGGATAGGATAGGATAGGATAGAGGATATAATAGTATAGAGGATAGGATAGGATAGAGGATAGGATAGGATAGAGGATAGGATAGGATAGAGTATCGGATAGAGGATAGGATAGGATAGAGGATAGGATAGGATAGAGGGTAGAGTAGGATAGAGGATAGGATAGGATAAAGGATAGGATTGGATAGAGGATCGGATAGAGGATAGGATAGGATAGAGGATAGGATAGGATAGAGGATAGGATAGGATAGGATAGAGGATATAATAGGATTGAGGAAAGGATAGGATAGAGGATAGGATAGGGTAGAGGATAGGATAGGATAGAGGATAGGATAGAGGATAGGATAGAGGATAGGATAGAGGATAGGATAGAGGATAGGATAGGATAGAGGATCGGATAGAGGATAGGATAGGATAGAGGATACGATCTTCTAGAGGATAGGATAGGATAGAGGAAAGGATAGGATAGGGGAAAGGATAGGATAGAGGATAGGATAGGGGATTGGATAGGATAGAGGATAGGAGGCGAAATAGGATAGGATTGGATACAGAATAGGATTGATAATAGGAAAGAGGATTGGATAGGATAGAGGATAGGATAGGATAGCGGATAGGATAGGATAGAGGATATGATAGGATAGGGAATAGGATAGGATAAATGATATTATAGGAAAGAGGATAGGATATGATAGAGGATACGATATTATAGAGGATACGATAGGATAGAGGATCGGAAAGGATAGAGGATTGGATAGGATAGAAGATACGATAGGATAGATGATAGGATAGGATTGAGGATAGGATAGGAAAGAGTACAGGATAGGATACAGGATACGATATTATAGAGGATAGGATAGGATAGGGAAGAGGATAGGATAGATGATATTATAGGATAGAGGATAGGATAGGATGGAGGATAGGATAGAGGATAGGATAGAGGATAGGACAGGATAGAGGATAGGATAGGATAGAGGATAGGATAGGATAGAGAATAGGATAGGATTGAGGATAGGATAGGAAAGAGGACAGGATAGGATACAGGATACGATATTATAGAGAAGGATAGGGAAGGATAGGGAAGAGGATAGGATAGATGATATTATAGGATAGAGGATAGGATAGGATGGAGGATAGGATAGAGGATAGGATAGGATAGAGGATAGTATAGGATAGAGGATAGGATAGGATAGAGGATAGGATAGGATAGTGGATAGGATAGGATAGAGGATAGGATAGGATAGAGGATAGGATAGGATAGACGATAGGATAGGATAGAAGATAGGATAGCATAGAGGATAGGATAGGATTGACGATAGGATAGGATAGAGGACAGGACGGGATAGAGGATAGGATAGAGAATTGGATGTGATAGAGGATAGGATAGGATAGAGGATAGGATAGGATAGAGGATAGGATAGGATAGAGGATAGGATAGGCTAGAGGATAGGATAGGATAGAGGATAGGATAGCATAGATTATAGGGTCGGATAAAGGATAGGATAGGGGATTGGATAGGATAGACGATAGGATAGGATAGAGGATTGGATAGGATAGAGGATAGGATAGGATAGCGGAAAGGATAGGATAGAGTATAGAATAGGATAGAGGATATGATAGGATAGATGATAGGATATGTTAGAGTATAGGATAGGTGATTGGATAGGCTAGAGGATAGGATAGGATAGATGATAGGATACAGGATAGGGTAGGACAGAGGATAGGATTGGGTAGGGGATAGCATAGGAGAGATGATATGATGGGATAGAGGATAGTATAGGATAGAGGTTAAGATATTATACAGGATAGGATAGGGTAGAGTATAGGATAGGATAGAGGATAGGATAGGATAGAGAATAGGATAGGATTGAGGATAGGATAGGAAAGAGGACAGGATAGGATACAGGATACGATATTATAGAGGATAGGATAGGATAGGGAAGAGGATAGGATAGATGATATTATAGAATAGAGGATAGGATAGGATGGAGGATAGGATAGAGGATAGGATAGGATAGAGGATAGTATAGGATAGAGGATAGGATAGGATAGAGGATAGGATAGGATAGAGGATACGATCTTCTAGAGGATAGGATAGGATAGAGGAAAGGATAGGATAGGGGAAAGGATAGGATAGAGGATAGGATAGGGGATTGGATAGGATAGAGGATAGGAGGCGAAATAGGATAGGATTGGATACAGAATAGGATTGATAATAGGAAAGAGGATTGGATAGGATAGAGGATAGGATAGGATAGCGGATAGGATAGGATAGAGGATATGATAGGATAGGGAATAGGATAGGATAAATGATATTATAGGAAAGAGGATAGGATATGATAGAGGATACGATATTATAGAGGATACGATAGGATAGAGGATCGGAAAGGATAGAGGATTGGATAGGATAGAAGATACGATAGGATAGATGATAGGATAGGATTGAGGATAGGATAGGAAAGAGTACAGGATAGGATACAGGATACGATATTATAGAGGATAGGATAGGATAGGGAAGAGGATAGGATAGATGATATTATAGGATAGAGGATAGGATAGGATGGAGGATAGGATAGAGGATAGGATAGAGGATAGGACAGGATAGAGGATAGGATAGGATAGAGGATAGGATAGGATAGAGAATAGGATAGGATTGAGGATAGGATAGGAAAGAGGACAGGATAGGATACAGGATACGATATTATAGAGAAGGATAGGGAAGGATAGGGAAGAGGATAGGATAGATGATATTATAGGATAGAGGATAGGATAGGATGGAGGATAGGATAGAGGATAGGATAGGATAGAGGATAGTATAGGATAGAGGATAGGATAGGATAGAGGATAGGATAGGATAGTGGATAGGATAGGATAGAGGATAGGATAGGATAGAGGATAGGATAGGATAGACGATAGGATAGGATAGAAGATAGGATAGCATAGAGGATAGGATAGGATTGACGATAGGATAGGATAGAGGACAGGACGGGATAGAGGATAGGATAGAGAATTGGATGTGATAGAGGATAGGATAGGATAGAGGATAGGATAGGATAGAGGATAGGATAGGATAGAGGATAGGATAGGCTAGAGGATAGGATAGGATAGAGGATAGGATAGCATAGATTATAGGGTCGGATAAAGGATAGGATAGGGGATTGGATAGGATAGACGATAGGATAGGATAGAGGATTGGATAGGATAGAGGATAGGATAGGATAGCGGAAAGGATAGGATAGAGTATAGAATAGGGTAGACGATATGATAGGATAGATGATAGGATATGTTAGAGTATAGGATAGGTGATTGGATAGGCTAGAGGATAGGATAGGATAGATGATAGGATACAGGATAGGGTAGGACAGAGGATAGGATAAGGTAGAGGATAGTATAGGATAGAGGATAGGATAGGATAGAGGATAGGATAGGATAAAGGATAGGATAGGATAGAGGATAGGATAGGATAGAGGATAGGATAGAGGATAGGATAGGATAGAGGATAGGATAGGTAATTGGATAGGATAGAGTATAGGATAGGATAGAGGATAGAGTAGGATAGAGGATAGGATAGGATAAAGGATAGGATTGGATAGAGGATCGGATAGGGGATAGGATAGGATAGAGGATAGGATAGGATAGAGGTTAGTATAGGATAGAGGATAGGATAGAATAGATGATAGGATATTCTAAAGGATAGGATAGAGGATAGGATAGGATAGGATAGAGGATATAATAGGATTGAGGAAAGGATAGGATAGAGGATAGGATAGGGTAGAGGATAGGATAGGATAGAGGATAGGATAAGGTAGAGGATAGTATAGGATAGAGGATAGGATAGGATAGAGGATAGGATAGGATAGAGGATAGGATAGAGGATAGGATAGAGGATAGGATAGGATAGAGGATAGGATAGGATAGAAGATCGGATAGAGGATAGGATAGGATAGAGGATCGGATAGAGGATAGGATAGGATAGAGGATAGGATAGAGGATAGGATAGAGGATAGGATAGAGGATAGGATAGAGGATAGGATAGAGGATAGGATAGGATAGAGGATCGGATAGAGGATAGGATAGGATAGAGGAAAGGATAGGATAGAGGATAGGATACGTAATTGGATAGGATAGAGGATAGGATAAGGTAGAGGATAGTATAGGATAGAGGATAGGATAGGATAGAGGATAGGATAGGATAAAGGATAGGATAGGATAGAGGATAGGATAGGATAGAGGATAGGATATGATAGAGGATAGGATAGGATAGAGTATCGGATAGAGGATAGGATAGGATAGAGGGTAGAGTAGGATAGAGGATAGGATAGGATAAAGGATAGGATTGGATAGAGGATCGGATAGAGGATAGGATAGGATGGAGGATAGGATAGGATAGAGGATAGTATAGGATAGAGGATAGGATAGAATAGATGATAGGATATTCTAAAGGATAGGATAGAGGATAGGATAGGATAGGATAGATGATATAATAGTATAGAGGATAGGATAGGATAGAGGATAGGATAGGATAGAGGATAGGATATGATAGAGGATAGGATAGGATAGAGTATCGGATAGAGGATAGGATAGGATAGAGGATAGGATAGGATAGAGGGTAGAGTAGGATAGAGGATAGGATAGGATAAAGGATAGGATTGGATAGAGGATCGGATAGAGGATAGGATAGGATAGAGGATAGGATAGGATAGAGGATAGTATAGGATAGAGGATAGGATAGAATAGATGATAGGATATTCTAAAGCATAGGATAGAGGATAGGATAGGATAGGATAGAGGATATAATAGGATTGAGGAAAGGATAGGATAGAGGATAGGATAGGGTAGAGGATAGGATAGGATAGAGGATAGGATAGAGGATAGGATAGAGGATAGGATAGAGGATAGGATAGGATAGAGGATCGGATAGAGGATAGGATAGGATAGAGGAATGGATAGGATAGAGGATAGGATACGTAATTGGATAGGATAGAGGATAGGATAAGGTAGAGGATAGTATAGGATAGAGGATAGGATAGGATAGAGGATAGGATAGGATAAAGGATAGGATAGGATAGAGGATAGGATAGGATAGGATAGAGGATATAATAGGATTGAGGAAAGGATAGGATAGAGGATAGGATAGGGTAGAGGATAGGATAAGGTAGAGGATAGTATAGGATAGAGGATAGGATAGGATAGAGGATAGGATAGGATAGAGGATAGGATAGAGGATAGGATAGAGGATAGGATAGGATAGAGGATAGGATAGGATAGAAGATCGGATAGAGGATAGGATAGGATAGAGCATCGGATAGAGGATAGGATAGGATAGAGGATAGGATAGAGGATAGGATAGAGGATAGGATAGAGGATAGGATAGGATAGAGGATCGGATAGAGGATAGGATAGGATAGAGGAAAGGATAGGATAGAGGATAGGATACGTAATTGGATAGGATAGAGGATAGGATAAGGTAGAGGATAGTATAGGATAGAGGATAGGATAGGATAGAGGATAGGATAGGATAAAGGATAGGATAGGATAGAGGATAGGATAGGATAGAGGATAGGATAGAGGATAGGATAGGATAGAGGATAGGATAGGTAATTGGATAGGATAGAGTATAGGATAAGGTAGAGGATAGGATAGGATAGAGGATATAATAGGATAGAGGATAGGATAGGATAGAGGATATAATAGGATTGAGGAAAGGATAGGATAGAGGATAGAATAGGATAAAGGATAGGATAGGATAGAGGATAGGATAGGATAGAGGATAGGATAGGATAGGATAGAGGATAGGATAGGATAGAGGATAGGATAGGATAGAGGATAGGATAGGATAGAGGATAGGATAGGATAGAGGATAGGATAGGATAGAGGATAGGATAGAGGATAGGATAGGATAGAGGATAGGATAGGTAATTGGAAAGGATAGAGTATAGGATAAGGTAGAGGATAGGATAGGATAGAGGATAGGATAGGATAGAGGATAGGATAGGGTAGAGGATAGGATAGGATAGAGGATAGGATAAGGTAGAGGATAGTATAGGATAGAGGATAGGATAGGATAGAGGATAGGATAGGATAGAGGATAGAATAGGATAGAGGATAGGATAGGATAGAGGATAGGATAGGATAGAGGATAGGATAGAGGATAGGATAGAGGATAGGATAGGATAGAGGATAGGATAGGATAGAAGATCGGATAGAGGATAGGATAGGATAGAGGATCGGATAGAGGATAGGATAGGATAGAGGATAGGATAGAGGATAGGATAGAGGATAGGATAGAGGATAGGATAGAGGATAGGATAGAGGATAGGATAGAGGATAGGATAGGATAGAGGATCGGATAGAGGATAGGATAGGATAGAGGAAAGGATAGGATAGAGGATAGGATACGTAATTGGATAGGATAGAGGATAGGATAAGGTAGAGGATAGTATAGGATAGAGGATAGGATAGGATAGAGGATAGGATAGGATAAAGGATAGGATAGGATAGAGGATAGGATAGGATAGAGGATAGGATATGATAGAGGATAGGATAGGATAGAGTATCGGATAGAGGATAGGATAGGATAGAGGGTAGAGTAGGATAGAGGATAGGATAGGATAAAGGATAGGATTGGATAGAGGATCGGATAGAGGATAGGATAGGATGGAGGAAAGGATAGGATAGAGGATAGTATAGGATAGAGGATAGGATAGAATAGATGATAGGATATTCTAAAGGATAGGATAGAGGATAGGATAGGATAGGATAGAGGATATAATAGTATAGAGGATAGGATAGGATAGAGGATAGGATAGGATAGAGGATAGGATATGATAGAGGATAGGATAGGATAGAGTATCGGATAGAGGATAGGATAGGATAGAGGGTAGAGTAGGATAGAGGATAGGATAGGATAAAGGATAGGATTGGATAGAGGGTCGGATAGAGGATAGGATAGGATAGAGGATAGGATAGGATAGAGGATAGGATAGGATAGGATAGAGGATATAATAGGATTGAGGAAAGGATAGGATAGAGGATAGGATAGGGTAGAGGATAGGATAGGATAGAGGATAGGATAGAGGATAGGATAGAGGATAGGATAGAGGATAGGATAGGATAGAGGATCGGATAGAGGATAGGATAGGATAGAGGAATGGATAGGATAGAGGATAGGATACGTAATTGGATAGGATAGAGGATAGGATAAGGTAGAGGATAGTATAGGATAGATGATATTATAGGATAGATGATATTATAGGATAGATGATATTATAGGATAGAGTATACGATATTAAAGAGGATAGGATAGAGGATAGGATAGAGGATAGGATAGGATAGAGGATCGGATAGAGGATAGGATAGGATAGAGGAAAGGATAGGATAGAGGATAGGATAGGTAATTGGATAGGATAGAGTATAGGATAGGATAGAGGATAGAGTAGGATAGAGGATAGGATAGGATAAAGGATAGGATTGGATAGAGGATCGGATAGGGGATAGGATAGGATAGAGGATAGGATAGGATAGAGGTTAGTATAGGATAGAGGATAGGATAGAATAGATGATAGGATATTCTAAAGGATAGGATAGAGGATAGGATAGGATAGGATAGAGGATATAATAGGATTGAGGAAAGGATAGGATAGAGGATAGGATAGGGTAGAGGATAGGATAAGGTAGAGGATAGTATAGGATAGAGGATAGGATAGGATAGAGGATAGGATAGGATAGAGGATAGGATAGAGGATAGGATAGAGGATAGGATAGGATAGAGGATAGGATAGGATAGAAGATCGGATAGAGGATAGGATAGGATAGAGCATCGGATAGAGGATAGGATAGGATAGAGGATAGGATAGAGGATAGGATAGAGGATAGGATAGAGGATAGGATAGGATAGAGGATCGGATAGAGGATAGGATAGGATAGAGGAAAGGATAGGATAGAGGATAGGATACGTAATTGGATAGGATAGAGGATAGGATAAGGTAGAGGATAGTATAGGATAGAGGATAGGATAGGATAGAGGATAGGATAGGATAAAGGATAGGATAGGATAGAGGTTAGGATAGGATAGAGGATAGGATAGAGGATAGGATAGGATAGAGGATAGGATAGGTAATTGGATAGGATAGAGTATAGGATAAGGTAGAGGATAGGATAGGATAGAGGATATAATAGGATAGAGGATAGGATAGGATAGAGGATAGGATAGGATAGAGGATAGGATATGATAGAGGATAGGATAGGATAGAGTATCGGATAGAGGATAGGATAGGATAGAGGATAGGATAGGATAGAGGATAGAGTAGGATAGAGGATAGGATAAGGATAGAGGATATAATAGGATTGAGGAAAGGATAGGATAGAGGATAGAATAGGATAAAGGATAGGATAGGATAGAGGATAGGATAGGATAGAGGATAGGATAGGATAGGATAGAGGATAGGATAGGATAGAGGATAGGATAGGATAGAGGATAGGATAGGATAGAGGATAGGATAGGATAGAGGATAGGATAGGATAGAGGATAGGATAGGATAGAGGATAGGATAGAGGATAGGATAGGATAGAGGATAGGATAGGTAATTGGAAAGGATAGAGTATAGGATAAGGTAGAGGATAGGATAGGATAGAGGATAGGATAGGATAGAGGATAGGATAGGGTAGAGGATAGGATAGGATAGAGGATAGGATAAGGTAGAGGATAGTATAGGATAGAGGATAGGATAGGATAGAGGATAGGATAGGATAGAGGATAGAATAGGATAAAGGATAGGATAGGATAGAGGATAGGATAGGATAGAGGATAGGATAGGATAGGATAGAGGATAGGATAGGATAGAGGATAGGATAGGATAGAGGATAGGATAGGATAGAGGATAGGATAGGATAGAGGATAGGATAGAGGATAGGATAGGATAGAGGATAGGATAGGTAATTGGAAAGGATAGAGTATAGGATAAGGTAGAGGATAGGATAGGATAGAGGATATAATAGGATAGAGGATAGGATAGAGGATAGGATAGGATAGAGGATAGGATAGGATAGAGGATAGTATAGGATGGAGGATAGGATAGAATAGAGGATAGGATAGGATAGAGGATAGGATAGGATAGATGATATTATAGGATAGAGTATACGATATTAAAGAGGATAGGATAGGGTAGAGGATAGGATAGAGGATAGGATAGGATAGAGGATAGGATAGGATAGAGGATAGGATAGGATAGAGGATAGGATAGGATAGAGGATAGGATAGGATAGAGGATAGGATAGGATAGAGGATAGGATATGATAGAGGATAGGATGGGATAGAGGATCGGATAGAGGATAGGATAGGATAGAGGAAAGGATAGGATAGAGGATAGGATACGTAATTGGATAGGATACAGGATAGGATAAGGTAGAGGATAGTATAGGATAGAGGATAGGATAGGATAGAGGATAGAGTAGGATAGAGGATAGGATAGGATAAAGGATAGGATTGGATAGAGGATCGGATAGAGGATAGGATAGGATAGAGGATAGGATAGGATAGAGGGTAGAGTAGGATAGAGGATAGGATAGGATAAAGGATAGGATTGGATAGAGGATCGGATAGAGGATAGGATAGGATAGAGGATAGGATAGGATAGAGGATAGGATAGGATAGGATAGAGGATATAATAGGATTGAGGAAAGGATAGGATAGAGGATAGGATAGGGTAGAGGATAGGATAGGATAGAGGATAGGATAGAGGATAGGATAGAGGATAGGATAGAGGATAGGATAGGATAGAGGATCGGATAGAGGATAGGATAGGATAGAGGAATGGATAGGATAGAGGATAGGATACGTAATTGGATAGGATAGAGGATAGGATAAGGTAGAGGATAGTATAGGATAGATGATATTATAGGATAGATGATATTATAGGTTAGATGATATTATAGGATAGAGTATACGATATTAAAGAGGATAGGATAGAGGATAGGATAGAGGATAGGATAGGATAGAGGATCGGATAGAGGATAGGATAGGATAGAGGAAAGGATAGGATAGAGGATAGGATAGGTAATTGGATAGGATAGAGTATAGGATAGGATAGAGGATAGAGTAGTATAGAGGATAGGATAGGATAGAGGATAGGATAGGTAATTGGAAAGGATAGAGTATAGGATAAGGTAGAGGATAGGATAGGATAGAGGATAGGATAGGATAGAGGATAGGATAGGGTAGAGGATAGGATAGGATAGAGGATAGGATAAGGTAGAGGATAGTATAGGATAGAGGATAGGATAGGATAGAGGATAGGATAGGATAGAGGATAGGATAGGATAGGATAGAGGATAGGATAGGATAGAGGATAGGATAGGATAGAGGATAGGATAGAGGATAGGATAGGATAGAGGATAGGATAGGTAATTGGAAAGGATAGAGTATAGGATAAGGTAGAGGATAGGATAGGATAGAGGATATAATAGGATAGAGGATAGGATAGAGGATAGGATAGGATAGAGGATAGTATAGGATGGAGGATAGGATAGAATAGAGGATAGGATAGGATAGAGGATAGGATAGGATAGATGATATTATAGGATAGAGTATACGATATTAAAGAGGATAGGATAGGGTAGAGGATAGGATAGAGGATAGGATAGGATAGAGGATAGGATAGAGGATAGGATAGGATAGAGGATAGGATAGGTAATTGGAAAGGATAGAGTATAGGATAAGGTAGAGGATAGGATAGGATAGAGGATATAATAGGATAGAGGATAGGATAGAGGATAGGATAGGATAGAGGATAGGATAGGATAGAGGATAGTATAGGATGGAGGATAGGATAGAATAGAGGATAGGATAGGATAGAGGATAGGATAGGATAGATGATATTATAGGATAGAGTATACGATATTAAAGAGGATAGGATAGGGTAGAGGATAGGATAGAGGATAGGATAGGATAGAGGATAGGATAGGATAGAGGATAGGATAGGATAGAGGATAGGATAGGATAGAGGATAGGATATGATAGAGGATAGGATGGGATAGAGGATCGGATAGAGGATAGGATAGGATAGAGGAAAGGATAGGATAGAGGATAGGATACGTAATTGGATAGGATAGAGGATAGGATAAGGTAGAGGATAGTATAGGATAGAGGATAGGATAGGATAGAGGATAGAGTAGGATAGAGGATAGGATAGGATAAAGGATAGGATTGGATAGAGGATCGGATAGAGGATAGGATAGGATAGAGGGTAGAGTAGGATAGAGGATAGGATAGGATAAAGGATAGGATTGGATAGAGGATCGGATAGAGGATAGGATAGGATGGAGGAAAGGATAGGATAGAGGATAGTATAGGATAGAGGATAGGATAGAATAGATGATAGGATATTCTAAAGGATAGGATAGAGGATAGGATAGGATAGGATAGAGGATATAATAGTATAGAGGATAGGATAGGATAGAGGATAGGATAGGATAGAGGATAGGATATGATAGAGGATAGGATAGGATAGAGTATCGGATAGAGGATAGGATAGGATAGAGGATAGGATAGGATAGAGGGTAGAGTAGGATAGAGGATAGGATAGGATAAAGGATAGGATTGGATAGAGGATCGGATAGAGGATAGGATAGGATAGAGGATAGGATAGGATAGAGGATAGGATAGGATAGGATAGAGGATATAATAGGATTGAGGAAAGGATAGGATAGAGGATAGGATAGGGTAGAGGATAGGATAGGATAGAGGATAGGATAGAGGATAGGATAGAGGATAGGATAGAGGATAGGATAGGATAGAGGATCGGATAGAGGATAGGATAGGATAGAGGAATGGATAGGATAGAGGATAGGATACGTAATTGGATAGGATAGAGGATAGGATAAGGTAGAGGATAGTATAGGATAGATGATATTATAGGATAGATGATATTATAGGATAGATGATATTATAGGATAGAGTATACGATATTAAAGAGGATAGGATAGAGGATAGGATAGAGGATAGGATAGGATAGAGGATCGGATAGAGGATAGGATAGGATAGAGGAAAGGATAGGATAGAGGATAGGATAGGTAATTGGATAGGATAGAGTATAGGATAGGATAGAGGATAGAGTAGGATAGAGGATAGGATAGGATAAAGGATAGGATTGGATAGAGGATCGGATAGGGGATAGGATAGGATAGAGGATAGGATAGGATAGAGGTTAGTATAGGATAGAGGATAGGATAGAATAGATGATAGGATATTCTAAAGGATAGGATAGAGGATAGGATAGGATAGGATAGAGGATATAATAGGATTGAGGAAAGGATAGGATAGAGGATAGGATAGGATAGAGGATAGGATAGAGGATAGGATAGAGGATAGGATAGGATAGAGGATAGGATAGGATAGAGGATAGGATAGAGGATAGGATAGAGGATAGGATAGAGGATAGGATAGGATAGAGGATAGGATAGGATAGAAGATCGGATAGAGGATAGGATAGGATAGAGCATCGGATAGAGGATTGGATAGGATAGAGGATAGGATAGAGGATAGGATAGAGGATAGGATAGAGGATAGGATAGGATAGAGGATCGGATAGAGGATAGGATAGGATAGAGGAAAGGATAGGATAGAGGATAGGATACGTAATTGGATAGGATAGAGGATAGGATAAGGTAGAGGATAGTATAGGATAGAGGATAGGATAGGATAGAGGATAGGATAGGATAAAGGATAGGATAGGATAGAGGTTAGGATAGGATAGAGGATAGGATAGAGGATAGGATAGGATAGAGGATAGGATAGGTAATTGGATAGGATAGAGTATAGGATAAGGTAGAGGATAGGATAGGATAGAGGATATAATAGGATAGAGGATAGGATAGGATAGAGGATAGGATAGGATAGAGGATAGGATATGATAGAGGATAGGATAGGATAGAGTATCGGATAGAGGATAGGATAGGATAGAGGATAGGATAGGATAGAGGATAGAGTAGGATAGAGGATAGGATAGGATAGAGGATATAATAGGATTGAGGAAAGGATAGGATAGAGGATAGAATAGGATAAAGGATAGGATAGGATAGAGGATAGGATAGGATAGAGGATAGGATAGGATAGGATAGAGGATAGGATAGGATAGAGGATAGGATAGGATAGAGGATAGGATAGGATAGAGGATAGGATAGGATAGAGGATAGGATAGGATAGAGGATAGGATAGGATAGAGGATAGGATAGGATAGAGGATAGGATAGAGGATAGGATAGGATAGAGGATAGGATAGGTAATTGGAAAGGATAGAGTATAGGATAAGGTAGAGGATAGGATAGGATAGAGGATAGGATAGGATAGAGGATAGGATAGGGTAGAGGATAGGATAGGATAGAGGATAGGATAAGGTAGAGGATAGTATAGGATAGAGGATAGGATAGGATAGAGGATAGGATAGGATAGAGGATAGAATAGGATAAAGGATAGGATAGGATAGAGGATAGGATAGGATAGAGGATAGGATAGGATAGGATAGAGGATAGGATAGGATAGAGGATAGGATAGGATAGAGGATAGGATAGGATAGAGGATAGGATAGAGGATAGGATAGGATAGAGGATAGGATAGGTAATTGGAAAGGATAGAGTATAGGATAAGGTAGAGGATAGGATAGGATAGAGGATATAATAGGATAGAGGATAGGATAGAGGATAGGATAGGATAGAGGATAGGATAGGATAGAGGATAGGATAGGATAGAGGATAGTATAGGATGGAGGATAGGATAGAATAGAGGATAGGATAGGATAGAGGATAGGATAGGATAGATGATATTATAGGATAGAGTATACGATATTAAAGAGGATAGGATAGGGTAGAGGATAGGATAGAGGATAGGATAGGATAGAGGATAGGATAGGATAGAGGATAGGATAGGATAGAGGATAGGATAGGATAGAGGATAGGATAGGATAGAGGATAGGATATGATAGAGGATAGGATGGGATAGAGGATCGGATAGAGGATAGGATAGGATAGAGGAAAGGATAGGATAGAGGATAGGATACGTAATTGGATAGGATAGAGGATAGGATAAGGTAGAGGATAGTATAGGATAGAGGATAGGATAGGATAGAGGATAGAGTAGGATAGAGGATAGGATAGGATAAAGGATAGGATTGGATAGAGGATCGGATAGAGGATAGGATAGGATAGAGGATAGGATAGGATAGAGGGTAGAGTAGGATAGAGGATAGGATAGGATAAAGGATAGGATTGGATAGAGGATCGGATAGAGGATAGGATAGGATAGAGGATAGGATAGGATAGAGGATAGGATAGGATAGGATAGAGGATATAATAGGATTGAGGGAAGGATAGGATAGAGGATAGGATAGGGTAGAGGATAGGATAGGATAGAGGATAGGATAGAGGATAGGATAGAGGATAGGATAGAGGATAGGATAGGATAGAGGATCGGATAGAGGATAGGATAGGATAGAGGAATGGATAGGATAGAGGATAGGATACGTAATTGGATAGGATAGAGGATAGGATAAGGTAGAGGATAGTATAGGATAGATGATATTATAGGATAGATGATATTATAGGTTAGATGATATTATAGGATAGAGTATACGATATTAAAGAGGATAGGATAGAGGATAGGATAGAGGATAGGATAGGATAGAGGATCGGATAGAGGATAGGATAGGATAGAGGAAAGGATAGGATAGAGGATAGGATAGGTAATTGGATAGGATAGAGTATAGGATAGGATAGAGGATAGAGTAGTATAGAGGATAGGATAGGATAGAGGATAGGATAGGTAATTGGAAAGGATAGAGTATAGGATAAGGTAGAGGATAGGATAGGATAGAGGATAGGATAGGATAGAGGATAGGATAGGGTAGAGGATAGGATAGGATAGAGGATAGGATAAGGTAGAGGATAGTATAGGATAGAGGATAGGATAGGATAGAGGATAGGATAGGATAGAGGATAGGATAGGATAGGATAGAGGATAGGATAGGATAGAGGATAGGATAGGATAGAGGATAGGATAGAGGATAGGATAGGATAGAGGATAGGATAGGTAATTGGAAAGGATAGAGTATAGGATAAGGTAGAGGATAGGATAGGATAGAGGATATAATAGGATAGAGGATAGGATAGAGGATAGGATAGGATAGAGGATAGGATAGGATAGAGGATAGTATAGGATGGAGGATAGGATAGAATAGAGGATAGGATAGGATAGAGGATAGGATAGGATAGATGATATTATAGGATAGAGTATACGATATTAAAGAGGATAGGATAGGGTAGAGGATAGGATAGAGGATAGGATAGGATAGAGGATAGGATAGAGGATAGGATAGGATAGAGGATAGGATAGGTAATTGGAAAGGATAGAGTATAGGATAAGGTAGAGGATAGGATAGGATAGAGGATATAATAGGATAGAGGATAGGATAGAGGATAGGATAGGATAGAGGATAGGATAGGATAGAGGATAGTATAGGATGGAGGATAGGATAGAATAGAGGATAGGATAGGATAGAGGATAGGATAGGATAGATGATATTATAGGATAGAGTATACGATATTAAAGAGGATAGGATAGGGTAGAGGATAGGATAGAGGATAGGATAGGATAGAGGATAGGATAGGATAGAGGATAGGATAGGATAGAGGATAGGATAGGATAGAGGATAGGATATGATAGAGGATAGGATGGGATAGAGGATCGGATAGAGGATAGGATAGGATAGAGGAAAGGATAGGATAGAGGATAGGATACGTAATTGGATAGGATAGAGGATAGGATAAGGTAGAGGATAGTATAGGATAGAGGATAGGATAGGATAGAGGATAGAGTAGGATAGAGGATAGGATAGGATAAAGGATAGGATTGGATAGAGGATCGGATAGAGGATAGGATAGGATAGAGGATAGGATAGGATAGAGGGTAGAGTAGGATAGAGGATAGGATAGGATAAAGGATAGGATTGGATAGAGGATCGGATAGAGGATAGGATAGGATAGAGGATAGGATAGGATAGGATAGAGGATATAATAGGATTGAGGAAAGGATAGGATAGAGGATAGGATAGGGTAGAGGATAGGATAGGATAGAGGATAGGATACAGGATAGGATAGAGGATAGGATAGAGGATAGGATAGGATAGAGGATCGGATAGAGGATAGGATAGGATAGAGGAATGGATAGGATAGAGGATAGGATACGTAATTGGATAGGATAGAGGATAGGATAAGGTAGAGGATAGTATAGGATAGATGATATTATAGGATAGATGATATTATAGGATAGATGATATTATAGGATAGAGTATACGATATTAAAGAGGATAGGATAGAGGATAGGATAGAGGATAGGATAGGATAGAGGATCGGATAGAGGATAGGATAGGATAGAGGAAAGGATAGGATAGAGGATAGGATAGGTAATTGGATAGGATAGAGTATAGGATAGGATAGAGGATAGAGTAGGATAGAGCATAGGATAGGATAAAGGATAGGATTGGATAGAGGATCGGATAGGGGATAGGATAGGATAGAGGATAGGATAGGATAGAGGTTAGTATAGGATAGAGGATAGGATAGAATAGATGATAGGATATTCTAAAGGATAGGATAGAGGATAGGATAGGATAGGATAGAGGATATAATAGGATTGAGGAAAGGATAGGATAGAGGATAGGATAGGGTAGAGGATAGGATAAGGTAGAGGATAGTATAGGATAGAGGATAGAGTAGGATAGAGGATAGGATAGGATAAAGGATAGGATTGGATAGAGGATCGGATAGAGGATAGGATAGGATAGAGGATAGGATAGGATAGAGGATAGTATAGGATAGAGGATAGGATAGAATAGAGGATAGGATTTTATAAAGGATAGGATAGAGGATAGTATAGGATAGGATAGAGGATAGGATAGGATAGGATAGAGGATAGGATAGGATAGAGGATATAATAGGATTGAGGAAAGGATAGGATAGAGGATAGGATAGGATAGAGGATAGGATAGGGTAGAGGATAGGATAGGATAGAGGATAGGATAAGGTAGAGGATAGTATAGGATAGAGGATAGGGTAGGATAGAGGATAGGATAGGATAGAGGATAGAATAGGATAAAGGATAGGATAGGATAGAGGATAGGATAGGATAGAGGATAGGATAGGATAGAGGATAGGATAGGATAGGATAGAGGATAGGATAGGATAGAGGATAGGATAGGATAGAGGATAGGATAGAGGATAGGATAGGATAGAGGATAGGATAGGATAGAGGATAGGATAGGTAATTGGAAAGGATAGAGTATAGGATAAGGTAGAGGATAGGATAGGATAGAGGATATAATAGGATAGAGGATAGGATAGAGGATAGGATAGGATAGAGGATAGGATAGGATAGAGGATAGTATAGGATGGAGGATAGGATAGAATAGAGGATAGGATAGGATAGAGGATAGGATAGGATAGATGATATTATAGGATAGATGATATTATAGGATAGAGTATACGATATTAAAGAGGATAGGATAGGGTAGAGGATAGGATAGATGATAGGATAGGATAGAGGATAGGATAGAGGATAGGATAGAGGATAGGATAGAGGATAGGATAGAGGATAGGATAGGATAGAGGATCGGATAGAGGATAGGATAGGATAGAGGAAAGGATAGGATAGAGGATAGGATACGTAATTGGATAGGATAGAGGATAGGATAAGGTAGCGGATAGTATAGGATAGATGATATTATAGGATAGATGATATTATAGGATAGATGATATTATAGGATAGAGTATACGATATTAAAGAGGATAGGATAGGGTAGAGGATAGGATAGAGGATAGGATAGGATAGAGGATAGGATAGAGGATAGGATAGAGGATAGGATAGAGGATAGGATAGGATAGAGGATAGGATAGGATAGAGGAAAGGATAGGATAGAGGATAGGATACGTAATTGGATAGGATAGAGGATAGGATAAGGTAGAGGATAGTATAGGATAGAGGATAGGATAGGATAGAGGATAGGATAGGATAAAGGATAGGATAGGATAGAGGATAGGATAGGATAGAGGATAGGATAGGGGATTGGATAGTATAGAGGATATGATACGATAGAGGATAGGATAGGTTAGAGGATAGGATAGGGGATTGGATAGGATAGAGGATAGGATAGGGTAGAGGATGGGATCGGATAGAGGATAGGATAGGGGATTGGATAGTATAGAGGATAGGATAGGATACAGGATAGGATAGGATAGAGGATAGAATAGGATAGAGGATAGGATAGAGAATAGGATAGGATAGAAGATAGGATAGGATAGAGTATAGAATAGGATAGAGGATAGAATAGGATAGAGGATAGGATAGAGAATAGGATAGGATAGAAGATAGGATAGGATAGAGTATAGAATAGGATAGAGGATAGGATAGGATAGAGGATAGGATAGGATAGAGGATAGGATAGGATAGAGGATAGGATAGTATAGATTATAGGATATAGGATTGGATAGGATAGAGGATAGGATAGGATTTAGGATGGGATAGGATAGGATAGAGGACAGGATAGGATAGAGGATAGGATAGGATAGAGGATAGGATAGGATAGAGGATAGGATAGGATAGAGGGTAGGATAGGATAGAGGATAGGATAGGATAGAGGATAGGATAGAGAATAGGATAGGATAGAGGATAGGATAGGATAGAGTATAGAATATTATAGAGGATAGGATAGGATAGAGGATAGGATAGGATAGAGGATAGGATAGAGGATAAGATAGGATAGAGGATAGGATATAGGATTGGATAGGATAGAGGATAGGATACGATAGAGGATATGGTAGGATAGCGCAGAAGGATAGGATAGTGTATAGAATAGGATAGAGGACAGGATAGGATAGAGGATAGGATAGGATTGAGGATAGGATATGATAGAGGATAGGATAGGATAGAGGATAGGATAGAGAATAGGACAGGATAGAGGACACGATAGAGGATAGGATAGGATAGATGATAGGATAGGATAGAGGATAGGATTGCATAGAGGATAGGATAGGGGATTGGATAGGATAGAGAATAGGATAGGATAGAGGATAGGATATGATAGCGGAAAGGATAGGATAGAGGAAAGGATAGGATAGAAAATAGGATAGGGTAGATGATATTATAGGATAGAGAATACGATATTATAGAGGATAGGATAGGATAGAGGATTGGATCGGATAGAGGATAGGATAGGGGATTGGATAGTATAGAGGATAGGATAGGATGGAGGATAGGATAGGGTAGAGGATAGGACAGAGAATAGGATAGGATAGAGGATAGGATAGGATAGAGTATAGAATAGGATAGAGGATAGGATAGGATAGAGGATAGGATAGGATAGAGGATAGGATAGGATAGGGGATTGGATAGTATAGAGGATAGGATACGATAGAGGATAGGATAGGTTAGAGGATAGGATAGGGGATTGGATAGGATAGAGGATAGGATAGGGTAGAGGATGGGATCGGATAGAGGATAGGATAGGGGATTGGATAGTATAGAGGATACTATACGATAGAGGATAGGATAGGTTAGAGGATAGGATAGGGGATTGGATAGGATAGAGGATAGGATAGGGTAGAGGATGGGATCGGATAGAGGATAGGATAGGGGATTGGATAGTATAGAGGATAGGATAGGATGGAGGATAGGATAGGATAGAGGATAGGTTAGGATAGAGATTAGGGTAGGATAGAGGATAGGATAGGATAGAGTATAGGAAATAGCATTGGATAGGATAGAGGATAAGATACGTTAGGGGATAGGATAGGATAGGATAGAGAATGGATACGATAGATGATATTATAGGATAGAGGACAGGATAGGACAGAGGATACGATATTATAGAGGATAGGATAGGATAGAGGATAGGTTTGCATAGAGGATAGGATAGGGGATTGGATAGGATAGAGAATAGGATAGGATAGAGGATAGGATAGGATTGATAATAGGATAGGATAGAGGATAGGATAAAGGATAGGATAGAGGAGTATATAGGATAGAGGATAGAATATGATAGAGGATACGATATTATAGAGGATAGGATAGTATAGAGGATAGGATAGGATACAGGATAGGATAGGATAGAGGATAGAATAGGATAGAGGATAGGATAGAGAATAGGATAGGATAGAGGATAGGATAGGATAGAGTATAGAATAGGATAGAGGATAGGATAGGATAGAGGATAGGATAGGATAGAGGATAGGATAGGATAGAGGATAGGATAGTATAGATTATAGGATATAGGATTGGATAGGATAGAGGATAAGATACGATAGAGGATAGGGTAGGATAGCGCAGAAGGATAGGATAGAGTATAGAATAGGATAGAGGACAGGATAGGATAGAGGATAGGATAGGATTGAGCATAGGATAGGATAGAGGATAGGATAGGATAGAGGATAGGATACGATAGAGGATAGGATAGGATAGATGATAATAGGATAGAGGATAGGATAGGATAGAGGATAGGATAGGATAGAGGATAGGATAGGATAGAGGATAGGATAAGATAGAGGATAGGATAGGATAGAGGATAGGATAGGATAGAGGATAGGATAAGATAGAGGAAAGGATAGGATAGAGAATAGGATAGGGTAGATGATATCATAGGATACAGGATACGATATTATAGAGGATAGGATAGGATACAGGATAGGATAGGGGATTGGATAGTATAGAGGATAGGATAGGATACAGGATAGGATAGGATAGAGGATAGAATAGGATAGAGGATAGGATAGAGAATAGGATAGGATAGAGGATAGGATAGGATAGAGTATAGAATAGGATAGAGGATAGGATAGAGAATAGGATAGGATAGAGGATAGGATAGGATAGAGTATAGAATAGGATAGAGGATAGGATAGGATAGAGGATAGGATAGGATAGAGTATAGAATAGGATAGAGGATAGGATAGGATAGAGGATAGGATAGGATAGAGGATAGGATAGGATAGAGGATAGGATAGTATAGATTATAGGATATAGGATTGGATAGGATAGAGGATAAGATACGTTAGAGGATAGGGTAGGATAGCGCAGAAGGATAGGATAGAGTATAGAATAGGATAGAGGACAGGATAGGATAGAGGATAGGATAGGATTGATTATAGGATAGGATAGAGAATAGGATAGGATGGAGGATAGGATACGATAGAGGATAGGATAGGATAGATGATAATAGGATAGAGGATAGGATAGGATAGAGGATAGGATAGGATAGAGGATAGGATAGGATAGAGGATAGGATAAGATAGAGGATAGGATAGGATAGAGAATAGGATAGGGTAGATGATATTATAGGATAGAGAATAGGATAGGGTAGATGATATTATAGGATAGAGGATACGATATTATAGAGGATAGGATAGGATAGAGGATAGGATCGGATAGAGGATAGGATAGGGGATTAGATAGTAAGAGGATAGGATAGGATAGAGGATAGGATAGGTTAGAGGATAGGATAGGGGATGTAATAGGTTAGGGGATAGGATAGGGTAGAGGATTGGATAGGATAGAGGATAGGATACGATAGAGGATAGGATAGTATAGATTATAGGATATAGGATTGGATAGGATAGAGGATAGGATAGGATTTAGGATGGGATAGGATAGGATAGAGGACAGGATAGGATACGGGATAGGATAGGATAGAGGATAGGATAGGATAGAGGATAGGATAGGATAGAGGATAGAATAGGATAGAGGATAGGATAGAGAATAGGATAGGATAGAAGATAGGATAGGATAGAGTATAGAATAGGATAGATGATAGAATAGGATAGAGGATAGGATAGAGAATAGGATAGGATAGAAGATAGGATAGGATAGAGTATAGAATAGGATAGAGGATAGGATAGGATAGAGGATAGGATAGGATAGAGGATAGGATAGGATAGAGGATAGGATAGTATAGATTATAGGATATAGGATTGGATAGGATAGAGGATAGGATAGGATTTAGGATGGGATAGGATAGGATAGAGGACAGGATAGGATAGAGGATAGGATAGGATAGAGGATAGGATAGGATAGAGGATAGGATAGGATAGAGGATAGGATAGGATAGAGGATAGGATAGGATAGAGGATAGGATAGAGAATAGGATAGGATAGAGGATAGGATAGGATAGAGTATAGAATATTATAGAGGATAGGATAGGATAGAGGATAGGATAGGATAGAGGATAGGATAGAGGATAAGATAGGATAGAGGATAGGATATAGGATTGGATAGGATAGAGGATAGGATACGATAGAGGATATGGTAGGATAGCGCAGAAGGATAGGATAGTGTATAGAATAGGATAGAGGACAGGATAGGATAGAGGATAGGATAGGATTGAGGATAGGATAGGATAGAGGATAGGATAGGATAGAGGATAGGATAGAGAATAGGACAGGATAGAGGACACGATAGAGGATAGGATAGGATAGATGATAGGATAGGATAGAGGATAGGATTGCATAGAGGATAGGATAGGGGATTGGATAGGATAGAGAATAGGATAGGATAGAGGATAGGATATGATAGCGGAAAGGATAGCATAGAGGAAAGGATAGGATAGAAAATAGGATAGGGTAGAGGATAGGATAGGATAGAGGATAGGATAGGATAGAGGATAGGATAGGATAGGGGATTGGATAGTATAGAGGATAGGATACGATAGAGGATAGGATAGGTTAGAGGATAGGATAGGGGATTGGATAGGATAGAGGATAGGATAGGGTAGAGGATGGGATCGGATAGAGGATAGGATAGGGGATTGGATAGTATAGAGGATACTATACGATAGAGGATAGGATAGGTTAGAGGATAGGATAGGGGATTGGATAGGATAGAGGATAAGATAGGGTAGAGGATGGGATCGGATAGAGGATAGGATAGGGGATTGGATAGTATAGAGGATAGGATAGGATGGAGGATAGGATAGGATGGAGGATAGGATAGGATAGAGGATAGGTTAGGATAGAGATTAGGGTAGGATAGAGGATAGGATAGGATAGAGTATAGGAAATAGCATTGGATAGGATAGAGGATAAGATACGTTAGGGGATAGGATAGGATAGGATAGAGAATGGATACGATAGATGATATTATAGGATAGAGGACAGGATAGGACAGAGGATACGATATTATAGAGGATAGGATAGGATAGAGGATAGGTTTGCATAGAGGATAGGATAGGGGATTGGATAGGATAGAGAATAGGATAGGATAGAGGATAGGATAGGATTGATAATAGGATAGGATAGAGGATAGGATAAAGGATAGGATAGAGGAGTATATAGGATAGAGGATAGAATATGATAGAGGATACGATATTATAGAGGATAGGATAGGATAGAGGATAGGATAGGGGATTGGATACGAAAGAGGATAGGAGACGATAGAGGATAGGATAGGATAGGACAGAGGATAGGATAGGATAGAGATTAGGGTAGGATAGAGGATAGGGTAGGGTAGAATATAGGATATAGGATTGGTTAGGATAGAGGAGAGGATACGTTAGGGGATAGGATAGGATAGGATAGAGAATAGGATAGGATAGAGGACAGGATAGGACAGAGGATACGATATTATAGAGGATAGGATAGGATAGAGGATAGGATAGGATAGAGGATGGGATTGGATAGAGGATAGGATAGGATAGGGGATAGGATAGGATAGAGGATAGGATAGGATAGATGATAGGATAGGATAGAGGATAGGATAGGATAGAGGATAGGATAGGATAGAGGATAGGATAGACGATAGGATAGAGGATAGGATAGGATAGAGGATAGGATAGGATAGGATAGAGGATAGGATAGGATAGAGGATAGGATAGGATAGAGGATAGGATAGGGTAGAGGATGGGATAGGATTGAGGATAGGATAGGATAGAGGATAGGATAGTATAGAGGATAGGATAGGATAGAGAATAGGATAGGATAGAGGATAGGATAGGATAGAGGATAGGATAGGATAGAGGATAGGATAGGATAGAGGATAGGATAGGATAGAGGATAGGATAGGATAGAGAATAGTATAGGGTAGATGATATTATAGGATAGAGGATACGATATTTTAGAGGATAGGATAGGATAGAGGATAGGATCGGATAGAGGATAGGATAGGATAGAGGATAGGATCGGGTAGAGGATAGGATAGGGGATTGGACAGTAAGAGGATAGGATAGGATAGAGGATAGAATAGGTTAGAGGATAGGATAGGGGATGTAATAGGGTAGGGGATAGGATAGGGTAGAGGATAGGATAGGATAGAGGATAGGATAGGTTAGAGGATAGGATAGAGGATGGGATAGGATAGAGGATTGGATAGGATAGAGGATAGGATAGAGATTAGGATAGGATAGAGGATAGGATAGGATAGAGGATAGGATAGGATTGAGGATAGGATAGGATAGGATAGAAGATAGAATAGGATAGAGGATAGGATAGGATAGAGGATAGGATAGGATAGAGGATAGGATAGGATAGAGGATAGGATAGAGGATAGGATATGATAGAGGATAGGATAGGATAGAGTATAGAATAGGATAGAGGATAGGATAGGATAGAGGATAGGGTAGGATAGAGGATAGGATCGAATAGAGGATAGGATAGGGGATTGGATAGTATAGAGGATACTATACGATAGAGGATAGGATAGGTTAGAGGATAGGATAGGGGATTGGATAGGATAGAGGATAGGATAGGGTAGAGGATGGGATCGGATAGAGGATAGGATAGGGGATTGGATAGGATAGAGAATAGGATAGGATAGAGGATAGGATAGGATTGATAATAGGATAGGATAGAGGATAGGATAAAGGATAGGATAGAGGAGTATATAGGATAGAGGATAGAATATGATAGAGGATACGATATTATAGAGGATAGGATAGGATAGAGGATAGGATAGGGGATTGGATAGGAAAGGATAGGAGACGATAGAGGATAGGATAGGATAGGACACAGGATAGGATAGGATAGAGATTAGGGTAGGATAGAGGATAGGATAGGGTAGAATATAGGATATAGGATTGGTTAGGATAGAGGAGAGGATACGTTAGGGGATAGGATAGGATAGGATAGAGAATAGGATAGGATAGAGGACAGGATAGGACAGAGGATACGATATTATAGAGGATAGGATAGGATAGAGGATAGGATAGGACAGAGGATGGGATTGGATAGAGGATAGGATAGGATAGGGGATAGGATAGGATAGAGGATAGGATAGGATAGAGGATAGGATAGACGATAGGATAGAGGATAGGATAGGATAGGATAGAGGATAGGATAGGATAGAGGATAGGATAGGATAGAGGATAGGATAGGGTAGAGGATAGGATAGGATTGAGGATAGGATAGGATAGAGGATAGGATAGTATAGAGGATAGGATAGGATAGAGAATAGGATAGGATAGAGGATAGGATAGGATAGAGAATAGGATAGGGTAGATGATATTATAGGATAGAGGATACGATATGTTAGAGGATAGGATAGGATAGAGGATAGGATCGGATAGAGGATAGGATAGGATAGAGGATAGGATAGGTTAGAGGATAGGATAGGGGATGTAATAGGGTAGGGGATAGGATAGGGTAGAGGATAGGATAGGATAGAGGATAGGATAGGTTAGAGGATAGGATAGAGGATGGGATAGGATAGAGGATTGGATAGGATAGAGGATAGGATTGCATAGAGGATAGGATAGGGGATTGGATAGGATAGAGAATAGGATAGGATAGAGGATAGGATATGATAGCGGAAAGGATAGGATAGAGGAAAGGATAGGATAGAGAATAGGATAGGGTAGATGATATCATAGGATAGAGGATACGATTTTATAGAGGATAGGATAGGATAGAGGATAGGATCGGATAGAGGATAGGATAGGGGATTGGATAGTATACAGGATAGGATAGGTTAGAGGATAGGATAGGGGATTGGATAGGATAGAGGATAGGATAGGGTAGAGGATGGGATCGGATAGAGGATAGGATAGGGGATTGGATAGTATAGAGGATAGGATAGGATACAGGATAGGATAGGATAGAGGATAGAATAGGATAGAGGATAGGATAGAGAATAGGATAGGATAGAGGATAGGATAGGATAGAGGATAGGATAGGATAAAGGATAAGATAGGATAGAGGATAGGATAGGATAGAGGATAGGATAGGATAGAGGATAGGATAGGATAGAGGATAGGATAGGATAGAGAATAGGATAGGATAGAGGATAGGATAGGATAGAGGATAGGATAGGATAGAGAATAGTATAGGGTAGATGATATTATAGGATAGAGGATACGATATTTTAGAGGATAGGATAGGATAGAGGATAGGATCGGATAGAGGATAGGATAGGATAGAGGATAGGATCGGGTAGAGGATAGGATAGGGGATTGGACAGTAAGAGGATAGGATAGGATAGAGGATAGAATAGGTTAGAGGATAGGATAGGGGATGTAATAGGGTAGGGGATAGGATAGGGTAGAGGATAGGATAGGATAGAGGATAGGATAGGTTAGAGGATAGGATAGAGGATGGGATAGGATAGAGGATTGGATAGGATAGAGGATAGGATAGAGATTAGGATAGGATAGAGGATAGGATAGGATAGAGGATAGGATAGGATTGAGGATAGGATAGGATAGGATAGAAGATAGAATAGGATAGAGGATAGGATAGGATAGAGGATAGGATAGGATAGAGGATAGGATAGGATAGAGGATAGGATAGAGGATAGGATATGATAGAGGATAGGATAGGATAGAGTATAGAATAGGATAGAGGATAGGATAGGATAGAGGATAGGGTAGGATAGAGGATAGGATCGAATAGAGGATAGGATAGGGGATTGGATAGTATAGAGGATACTATACGATAGAGGATAGGATAGGTTAGAGGATAGGATAGGGGATTGGATAGGATAGAGGATAGGATAGGGTAGAGGATGGGATCGGATAGAGGATAGGATAGGGGATTGGATAGGATAGAGAATAGGATAGGATAGAGGATAGGATAGGATTGATAATAGGATAGGATAGAGGATAGGATAAAGGATAGGATAGAGGAGTATATAGGATAGAGGATAGAATATGATAGAGGATACGATATTATAGAGGATAGGATAGGATAGAGGATAGGATAGGGGATTGGATAGGAAAGGATAGGAGACGATAGAGGATAGGATAGGATAGGACACAGGATAGGATAGGATAGAGATTAGGGTAGGATAGAGGATAGGATAGGGTAGAATATAGGATATAGGATTGGTTAGGATAGAGGAGAGGATACGTTAGGGGATAGGATAGGATAGGATAGGGGATAGGATAGGATAGAGGATAGGATAGGATAGAGGATAGGATAGACGATAGGATAGAGGATAGGATAGGATAGGATAGAGGATAGGATAGGATAGAGGATAGGATAGGATAGAGGATAGGATAGGGTAGAGGATAGGATAGGATTGAGGATAGGATAGGATAGAGGATAGGATAGTATAGAGGATAGGATAGGATAGAGAATAGGATAGGATAGAGGATAGGATAGGATAGAGAATAGGATAGGGTAGATGATATTATAGGATAGAGGATACGATATGTTAGAGGATAGGATAGGATAGAGGATAGGATCGGATAGAGGATAGGATAGGATAGAGGATAGGATAGGTTAGAGGATAGGATAGGGGATGTAATAGGGTAGGGGATAGGATAGGGTAGAGGATAGGATAGGATAGAGGATAGGATAGGTTAGAGGATAGGATAGAGGATGGGATAGGATAGAGGATTGGATAGGATAGAGGATAGGATTGCATAGAGGATAGGATAGGGGATTGGATAGGATAGAGAATAGGATAGGATAGAGGATAGGATATGATAGCGGAAAGGATAGGATAGAGGAAAGGATAGGATAGAGAATAGGATAGGGTAGATGATATCATAGGATAGAGGATACGATTTTATAGAGGATAGGATAGGATAGAGGATAGGATCGGATAGAGGATAGGATAGGGGATTGGATAGTATACAGGATAGGATAGGTTAGAGGATAGGATAGGGGATTGGATAGGATAGAGGATAGGATAGGGTAGAGGATGGGATCGGATAGAGGATAGGATAGGGGATTGGATAGTATAGAGGATAGGATAGGATACAGGATAGGATAGGATAGAGGATAGAATAGGATAGAGGATAGGATAGAGAATAGGATAGGATAGAGGATAGGATAGGATAGAGGATAGGATAGGATAAAGGATAGGATAGGATAGAGGATAGGATAGGATAGAGGATAGGATAGGATAGAGGATAGGATAGGATAGAGGATAGGATAGGATAGAGAATAGGATAGGATAGAGGATAGGATAGGATAGAGGATAGGATAGGATAGAGGGTAGGATAGGATAGAGGATATGATAGGATAGAGGATAGGATAGGATAAAGGATAGCATAGAATAGAGTATAGGATAGGATAGAGGATAGGATATGATAGAGGATAGGATAGGATAGAGGATAGGATAGTATAGAGGGTAGGATAGAGGATAGGATAAAGGATAGGATAGAGGATTGGATAGGATGGAGGATAGAATATGATAGAGGATACGATATTATAGAGGATAGGATAGGATAGAGTATAGGATAGGATAGAGGATAGGATAGGATAGAGGATAGGATAGGATAGAGGATAGGATAGGATAGATGATAGGATAGGATAGAGGATAGGATAGGATAGAGGATAGGATAGGATAGAGGATAGGATAGACGATAGGATAGAGGATAGGATAGGATAGAGGATAGGATAGGATAGGATAGAGGATAGGATAGGATAGAGGATAGGATAGGATAGAGGATAGGATAGGGTAGAGGATAGGATAGGATTGAGGATAGGATAGGATAGAGGATAGGATAGTATAGAGGATAGGATAGGATAGAGAATAGGATAGGATAGAGGATAGGATAGGATAGAGGATAGGATAGGATAGAGGATAGGATAGGATAGAGGATAGGATAGGATAGAGGATAGGATAGGATAGAGAATAGTATAGGGTAGATGATATTATAGGATAGAGGATACGATATTTTAGAGGATAGGATAGGATAGAGGATAGGATCGGATAGAGGATAGGATAGGATAGAGGATAGGATCGGGTAGAGGATAGGATAGGGGATTGGACAGTAAGAGGATAGGATAGGATAGAGGATAGGATAGGTTAGAGGATAGGATAGGGGATGTAATAGGGTAGGGGATAGGATAGGGTAGAGGATAGGATAGGATAGAGGATAGGATAGGTTAGAGGATAGGATAGAGGATGGGATAGGATAGAGGATTGGATAGGATAGAGGATAGGATAGAGATTAGGATAGGATAGAGGATAGGATAGGATAGAGGATAGGATAGGATTGAGGATAGGATAGGATAGGATAGAGGATAGAATAGGATAGAGGATAGGATAGGATAGAGGATAGGATAGGATAGAGGATAGGATATAATAGAGGATAGGATAGAGGATAGGATATGATAGAGGATAGGATAGGATAGAGTATAGAATAGGATAGAGGATAGGATAGGATAGAGGATAGGGTAGGATAGAGGATAGGATCGGATAGAGGATAGGATAGGGGATTGGATAGTATAGAGGATACTATACGATAGAGGATAGGATAGGTTAGAGGATAGGATAGGGGATTGGATAGGATAGAGGATAGGATAGGGTAGAGGATGGGATCGGATAGAGGATAGGATAGGGGATTGGATAGTATAGAGGATAGGATAGGATGGAGGATAGGATAGGATAGAGGATAGGTTAGGATAGAGATTAGGGTAGGATAGAGGATAGGATAGGATAGAGTATAGGAAATAGCATTGGATAGGATAGAGGATAAGATACGTTAGGGGATAGGATAGGATAGGATAGAGAATGGATACGATAGATGATATTATAGGATAGAGGACAGGATAGGACAGAGGATACGATATTATAGAGGATAGGATAGGATAGAGGATAGGTTTGCATAGAGGATAGGATAGGGGATTGGATAGGATAGAGAATAGGATAGGATAGAGGATAGGATAGGATTGATAATAGGATAGGATAGAGGATAGGATAAAGGATAGGATAGAGGAGTATATAGGATAGAGGATAGAATATGATAGAGGATACGATATTATAGAGGATAGGATAGGATAGAGGATAGGATAGGGGATTGGATAGGAAAGGATAGGAGACGATAGAGGATAGGATAGGATAGGACACAGGATAGGATAGGATAGAGATTAGGGTAGGATAGAGGATAGGATAGGGTAGAATATAGGATATAGGATTGGTTAGGATAGAGGAGAGGATACGTTAGGGGATAGGATAGGATAGGATAGAGAATAGGATAGGATAGAGGACAGGATAGGACAGAGGATACGATATTATAGAGGATAGGATAGGATAGAGGATAGGATAGGACAGAGGATGGGATTGGATAGAGGATAGGATAGGATAGGGGATAGGATAGGATAGAGGATAGGATAGGATAGATGATAGGATAGGATAGAGGATAGGATAGGATAGAGGATAGGATAGGATAGAGGATAGGATAGAGGATAGGATAGAGGATAGGATAGAGGATAGGATAGGATAGGATAGAGGATAGGATAGGATAGAGGATAGGATAGGATAGAGGATAGGATAGGGTAGAGGATAGGATAGGATTGAGGATAGGATAGGATAGAGGATAGGATAGTATAGAGGATAGGATAGGATAGAGAATAGGATAGGATAGAGGATAGGATAGGATAGAGAATAGGATAGGGTAGATGATATTATAGGATAGAGGATACGATATTTTAGAGGATAGGATAGGATAGAGGATAGGATCGGATAGAGGATAGGATAGGATAGAGGATAGGATAGGTTAGAGGATAGGATAGAGGATGGGATAGGATAGAGGATTGGATAGGATAGAGGATAGGATTGCATAGAGGATAGGATAGGGGATTGGATAGGATAGAGAATAGGATAGGATAGAGGATAGGATATGATAGCGGAAAGGATAGGATAGAGGAAAGGATAGGATAGAGAATAGGATAGGGTAGATGATATCATAGGATAGAGGATACGATTTTATAGAGGATAGGATAGGATAGAGGATAGGATCGGATAGAGGATAGGATAGGGGATTGGATAGTATAGAGGATAGGATAGGTTAGAGGATAGGATAGGGGATTGGATAGGATAGAGGATAGGATAGGGTAGAGGATGGGATCGGATAGAGGATAGGATAGGAGATTGGATAGTATAGAGTATAGGATAGGATACAGGATAGGATAGGATAGAGGATAGAATAGGATAGAGGATAGGATAGAGAATAGGATAGGATAGAGGATAGGATAGGATAGAGGATAGGATAGGATAAAGGATAGGATAGGATAGAGGATAGGATAGGATAGAGGATAGGATAGGATAGAGGATAGGATAGGATAGAGGATAGGATAGGATAGAGAATAGGATAGGATAGAGGATAGGATAGGATAGAGGATAGGATAGGATAGAGGGTAGGATAGGATAGAGGATATGATAGGATAGAGGATAGGATAGGATAAAGGATAGCATAGAATAGAGTATAGGATAGGATAGAGGATAGGATATGATAGAGGATAGGATAGGATAGATGATAGGATAGTATAGAGGGTAGGATAGAGGATAGGATAAAGGATAGGATAGAGGATTGGATAGGATGGAGGATAGAATATGATAGAGGATACGATATTATAGAGGATAGGATAGGATAGAGTATAGGATAGGATAGAGGATAGGATAGGATAGAGGATAGGATAGGATAGAGGATAGGATAGGATAGAGGATAGGATAGGATAGAGGATAGGATAGGGGATTGGATAGGATAGAGGATAGGATAGGATAG
This sequence comes from Halictus rubicundus, assembly GCF_050948215.1. NCBI lineage: Eukaryota > Metazoa > Arthropoda > Insecta > Hymenoptera > Halictidae > Halictus > Halictus rubicundus. Next base: position 27,424 of record NW_027489138.1, on the reverse strand, counting down.
AGTATAGAATAGGATAGAGGATAGGATAGGATAGAGGATAGGATAGGATAGAGGATAGGATAGACGATAAGATAGGATAGAGGATAGGATATAGGATTGGATAGGATAGAGGATAGGATACGATAGAGGATATGGTAGGATAGCGCAGAAGGATAGGATAGTGTATAGAATAGGATAGAGGACAGGATAGGATAGAGGATAGGATAGGATTGAGGATAGGATAGGATAGAGGATAGGATAGGATAGAGGATAGGATAGAGAATAGGACAGGATAGAGGACACGATAGAGGATAGGATAGGATAGAGGATAGGATAGGATAGAGGATAGGATTGCATAGAGGATAGGATAGGGGATTGGATAGGATAGAGAATAGGATAGGATAGAGGATAGGATATGATAGCGGAAAGGATAGGATAGAGGAAAGGATAGGATAGAAAATAGGATAGGGTAGATGATATTATAGGATAGAGGATACGATATTATAGAGGATAGGATAGGATAGAGGATAGGATCGGATAGAGGATAGGATAGGGGATTGGATAGTATTGAGGAGAGGATACGATAGAGGATAGGATAGGTTAGAGGATAGGATAGGGGATTGGATAGGATAGAGGATAGGCTAGGGTAGAGGATGGGATCGGATAGAGGATAGGATAGGGGATTGGATAGTATAGAGGATAGGATAGGATGGAGGATAGGATAGGGTAGAGGATAGGACAGAGAATAGGATAGGATAGAGGATAGGATAGGATAGAGTATAGAATAGGATAGAGGATAGGATAGGATAGAGGATAGGATAGGATAGAGGATAGGATAGGATAGGGGATTGGATAGTATAGAGGATAGGATACGATAGAGGATAGGATAGGTTAGAGGATAGGATAGGGGATTGGATAGGATAGAGGATAGGATAGGGTAGAGGATAGGATAGGATAGAGGATAGGATAGGATAGAGGATAGGATAGGATAGAGGATAGGATAGGATAGAGGATAGGATAGGATAGAGGATACGATAAGATAGAGGATACGATAGGATAGAGGATACGATAGAGGATTGGATAGTATAAAGGATAGGAGAGGTTATAGGATAGGATAGGATAGAGGAGAGGATAGGATAGAGGATAGGATAGGATAGAGGATAGGATAGGTTAGAGGATAGGAGCGGATAAAGGATAGGATAGTGGATTCGATAGGATAGAGGATAGGATATTATAGACGATAGAATAGGATAGAGGATAGGATAGGGGATTGGATAGGATAGAGGATACGATAGGATAGAGGATACGATAGAGGATTGGATAGTATAACGGATAGAAGAGGTTATAGGATAGGATAGGATTGAGGATTGGATAGGAAAGAGGATAGGAGACGATAGAGGATAGGATAGGATAGATCATATGATAGGATAGGGGATAGTATAGGATAGAGGATAGGATAGTATAGAGGATAGGATAGGATAGAGGATAGGATTGGATAGAGGATAGGATAGGTAACTGGATAGGATAGAGGATCGGATAAGGTAGAGGATAGTATAGGATAGAGGATAGGATAGGATAGAGGATATTATAGGATATAGATAGGATAGGATTAAGGATAGGATAGGATAGAGGACAGGATAGGATAGAGGATAGGATAGGATAGAGAATAGGATAGGATAGAGGATAGCATAGAGGATAGGATAGGATAGAGGATAGGATAGGATAGAGGATAGGGTGAGATAGAGGATAGGATAGGATAGAGGATAGAATAGGATAGAGGATAGGGTGGGATAGAGGATAGGATGGGATAGAGGATAGGATAGGATAGAGGATAGGATAGGATAGAGGATAGGATAGGATAGAGGACAGGCTAGGATGGATTATAGGATAGGATAGAAAATAGGATAGGACAGTGGATAGTATAGGGTAGAGTATAGGATAGGATAGAGGATAGGATAGGATAGGATAGAGGATAGGATAGGATAGAGGATAGGATAGGATAGATCATATGATAGGATAGAGGATAGGATAGGATAGAGGATAGGGTGGGATAGAGGGTAGGATAGGATAGAGGATAGAATAGGATAGAGGATAGGATTGGATAGAGGATAGGATAGGATAGAGGACAGGATAGGATAGAGGATAGGATAGGATAGAAAATAGGATAGGACAGAGGATTGGATAGGATAGAGGATAAGATACGATAGAGGATAGGGTAGGATAGCGCAGAAGGATAGGATAGAGTATAGAATAGGATAGAGGATAGGATAGGATAGAAGATAGGATAGGATAGAGGATAGGATAGGATAGAGGATAGGATAGGATAGAGGATAGGGTAGGATAGAGAATAGGATAGGATAGAGGATAGGATAGGATAGAGGATAGGGTAGGATAGAGGATGGTATAGAGGATAGGATAGAGGATAGGATAGGATAGAGGATAGGATAGGATAGAGGATAGAGGATAGGATAGGATAGAGGATAGGATAGAGGATAGGATAGAGGATAGGATAGGATAGAGGATAGGATAGGATAGAGGATAGGATAGGATAGAGGACAGGCTAGGATGGATTATAGGATAGGATAGAAAATAGGATAGGACAGTGGATAGTATAGGGTAGAGTATAGGATAGGATAGAGGATAGGATAGGATAGGATAGAGGATAGGATCGGATAGAGGATAGGATAGGGGATTGGATAGTATTGAGGATAGGATACGATAGAGGATAGGATAGGTTAGAGGATAGGATAGGGGATTGGATAGGATAGAGGATAGGCTAGGGTAGAGGATGGGATCGGATAGAGGATAGGATAGGGGATTGGATAGTATAGAGGATAGGATAGGATGGAGGATAGGATAGGGTAGAGGATAGGACAGAGAATAGGATAGGATAGAGGATAGGATAGGATAGAGTATAGAATAGGATAGAGGATAGGATAGGATAGAGGATAGGATAGGATAGAGGATAGGATGGGATAGGGGATTGGATAGTATAGAGGATAGGATACGATAGAGGATAGGATAGGTTAGAGGATAGGATAGGGGATTGGATAGGATAGAGGATAGGATAGGGTAGAGGATAGGATAGGATAGAGGATAGGATAGGATAGAGGATAGGATAGGATAGAGGATAGGAGCGGATAAAGGATAGGATAGTGGATTCGATAGGATAGAGGATAGGATATTATAGACGATAGAATAGGATAGAGGATAGGATAGGGGATTGGATAGGATAGAGGATACGATAGGATAGAGGATACGATAGAGGATTGGATAGTATAAAGGATAGGAGAGGTTATAGGATAGGATAGGATTGAGGATTGGATAGGAAAGAGGATAGGAGACGATAGAGGATAGGATAGGATAGATCATATGATAGGATAGGGGATAGTATAGGATAGAGGATAGGGTGGGATAGAGGGTAGGATAGGATAGAGGATAGCATAGAGGATAGGATACGATAGAGGATAGGATAGGATAGAGGATAGGGTGGGATAGAGGATAGGATAGGATAGAGGATAGGATAGGATAGAGGATAGGGTGGGATAGAGGATAGGATGGGATAGAGGATAGGATAGGATAGAGGATAGGATAGGATAGAGGATAGGATAGGATAGAGGACAGGCTAGGATGGATTATAGGATAGGATAGAAAATAGGATAGGACAGTGGATAGTATAGGGTAGAGTATAGGATAGGATAGAGGATAGGATAGGATAGGATAGAGGATAGGATAGGATAGAGGATAGGATAGGATAGATCATATGATAGGATAGAGGATAGGGTGGGATAGAGGATAAGATACGATAGAGGATAGGGTAGGATAGCGCAGAAGGATAGGATAGAGTATAGAATAGGATAGAGGATAGGATAGGATAGAAGATAGGATAGGATAGAGGATAGGATAGGATAGAGGATAGGATAGGATAGAGGATAGGGTAGGATAGAGAATAGGATAGGATAGAGGATAGGATAGGATAGAGGATAGGGTAGGATAGAGGATGGTATAGAGGATAGGATAGAGGATAGGATAGGATAGAGGATAGAGGATAGGATAGGATAGAGGATAGGATAGAGGATAGGATAGAGGATAGGATAGGATAGAGGATAGGATAGGATAGAGGATAGGATAGGATAGAGGATAGGATAGGATAGAGGATAGGATAGGATAGAGGATAGGATAGAATAGAGGATACGATAGGATAGAGGAAAGGATAGGATAGAGGATATGATAGGATAGAGGATAAGTCAGTCATGGATGATAGGATAGGATAGAGGATAGGATAGGATAGGATAGAGGATAGGATAGGATAGAGGATAGGATAGGATAGGATAGCGGATAGGATGAGATAGAGGATAGGATAGGATAGAGGATAGGATAGGATAGAGGATAGGATAGGATAGAGGATAGGGTGGGATAGAGGGTAGGATAGGATAGAGGATAGAATAGGATAGAGGATAGGATTGGATAGAGGATAGGATAGGATAGAGGATCGGATAGAGGATAGGATAGGATAGAGGATTTTATAGAGGATAGGATAGAGGATAGTATAGGATACAGGATAGGATAGGATAGAGGATAGGATAGGATACGATAGATGATAGGATAGAGGATAGGATAGGATAGAGGATCTGATAGAGGATAGGATAGGATAGAGGATAGGATAGGATAGTGGATCGGATAGAGGATAGGATATAATAGAGGATACGATATTATAGAGGATAGGATAGGATAGAGGATCGGATAGAGGATAGGATAGGATAGTGGATCGGATAGAGGATAGGATATAATAGAGGATACGATATTATAGATAATAGGATAGGATAGAGGATCGGATAAGATAGAGGATTGGATAGGATAGGATAGAGGATAGGATAGGATAGAGGATAGGATATTATAGAGGATAGGATAGGATAGAGGATAGGATAGGATAGAGGATAGGATAGGATAGAGGATAGGGTAGGATAGACGATAGGATAGGATAGAGGAAAGGATAGGATAGAGGATATGATAGGATAGGATAGAGGAAAGGATAGGATAGAGGATATGATAGGATAGTGGATCGGATAGAGGATAGGATATAATAGAGGATACGATATTATAGATAATAGGATAGGATAGAGGATCGGATAAGATAGAGGATTGGATAGGATATGATAGAGGATAGGATAGGATAGAGGATAGGATATTATAGAGGATAGGATAGGATAGAGGATAGGATAGGATAGAGGATAGGATAGGATAGAGGATAGGATAGGATAGAGGATAGGATAGGATAGAGGATAGGATAGGATAGAGGATAGGATAGGATAGCGGATAGGATAGGATAGAGGATATGATAGGATAGAGGATAGGATAGGATAGAGGATAGGATAGGATACAGGATAGGATAGGATAGAGGATAGGATAGGATAGAGGATAGGATAGGATAGAGAATAGGATAGGATAGAGGATAGCATAGAGGATAGGATAGGATAGAGTACAGAATAGGATAGAGGATAGGATAGGATAGAGGATAGGATAGGATAGAGGATAGGATAGGATAGAGGACAGGCTAGGATGGATTATAGGATAGGATACAAAATAGGATAGGACAGTGGATAGTATAGGGTAGAGTATAGGATAGGATAGAGGATAGGATAGGATAGGATAGAGGATAGGATAGGATAGAGTATAGGATAGGATAGATCATATGATAGGATAGAGGATAGGATAGGATAGAGGATAGGATAGGATAGAGGATAGGGTAGGATAGAGAATAGGATAGGATAGAGGATAGGATAGGATAGAGGATAGGGTAGGATAGAGGATGGTATAGAGGATAGGATAGAGGATAGGATAGGATAGAGGATAGGATAGGATAGAGGATAGAGGATAGGATAGGATAGAGGATAGGATAGAGGATAGGATAGAGGATAGGATAGGATAGAGGATAGGATAGGATAGAGGATAGGATAGGATAGAGGACAGGCTAGGATGGATTATAGGATAGGATAGAAAATAGGATAGGACAGTGGATAGTATAGGGTAGAGTATAGGATAGGATAGAGGATAGGATAGGATAGGATAGAGGATAGGATCGGATAGAGGATAGGATAGGGGATTGGATAGTATTGAGGATAGGATACGATAGAGGATAGGATAGGTTAGAGGATAGGATAGGGGATTGGATAGGATAGAGGATAGGCTAGTGTAGAGGATGGGATCGGATAGAGGATAGGATAGGGGATTGGATAGTATAGAGGATAGGATAGGATGGAGGATAGGATAGGGTAGAGGATAGGACAGAGAATAGGATAGGATAGAGGATAGGATAGGATAGAGTATAGAATAGGATAGAGGATAGGATAGGATAGAGGATAGGATAGGATAGAGGATAGGATAGGATAGGGGATTGGATAGTATAGAGGATAGGATACGATAGAGGATAGGATAGGTTAGAGGATAGGATAGGGGATTGGATAGGATAGAGGATAGGATAGGGTAGAGGATAGGATAGGATAGAGGATAGGATAGGATAGAGGATAGGATAGGATAGAGGATAGGAGCGGATAAAGGATAGGATAGTGGATTCGATAGGATAGAGGATAGGATATTATAGACGATAGAATAGGATAGAGGATAGGATAGGGGATTGGATAGGATAGAGGATACGATAGGATAGAGGATACGATAGAGGATTGGATAGTATAAAGGATAGGAGAGGTTATAGGATAGGATAGGATTGAGGATTGGATAGGAAAGAGGATAGGAGACGATAGAGGATAGGATAGGATAGATCATATGATAGGATAGGGGATAGTATAGGATAGAGGATAGGGTGGGATAGAGGGTAGGATAGGATAGAGGATAGAATAGGATAGAGGATAGGATAGGATAGAGGATAGGATAGGATAGAGGATAGGATTGGATAGGGGATAGGATAGGTAACTGGATAGGATAGAGGATCGGATAAGGTAGAGGATAGTATAGGATAGAGGATAGGATAGGATAGAGGATAGGATAGGGTATAGGATAGGATAGGATTAAGGATAGGATAGGATAGAGGACAGGATAGGATAGAGGATAGGATAGGATAGAGAATAGGATAGGATAGAGGATAGCATAGAGGATAGGATACGATAGAGGATAGGATAGGATAGAGGATAGGGTGGGATAGAGGATAGGATAGGATAGAGGATAGGATAGGATAGAGGATAGGGTGGGATAGAGGACAGGCTAGGATGGATTATAGGATAGGATAGAAAATAGGATAGGACAGTGGATAGTATAGGGTAGAGTATAGGATAGGATAGAGGATAGGATAGGATAGGATAGAGGATAGGATAGGATAGAGGATAGGATAGGATAGATCATATGATAGGATAGAGGATAGGGTGGGATAGAGGGTAGGATAGGATAGAGGATAGAATAGGATAGAGGATAGGATAGGATAGAAAATAGGATAGGACAGAGGATTGGATAGGATAGAGGATAAGATACGATAGAGGATAGGGTAGGATAGCGCAGAAGGATAGGATAGAGTATAGAATAGGATAGAGGATAGGATAGGATAGAAGATAGGATAGGATAGAGGATAGGATAGGATAGAGGATAGGATAGGATAGAGGATAGGGTAGGGTAGAGAATAGGATAGGATAGAGGATAGGATAGGATAGAGGATAGGGTAGGATAGAGGATGGTATAGAGGATAGGATAGAGGATAGGATAGGATAGAGGATAGGATAATATAGAGGATAGAGGATAGGATAGGATAGAGGATAGGATAGAGGATAGGATAGAGGATAGGATAGGATAGAGGATAGGATAGGATAGAGGATAGGATAGGATAGAGGATAGGATAGGATAGAGGATAGGATAGGATAGAGGATAGGATAGAATAGAGGATACGATAGGATAGAGGAAAGGATAGGATAGAGGATATGATAGGATAGAGGATAAGTCAGTCATGGATGATAGGATAGGATAGAGGATAGGATAGGATAGGATAGAGGATAGGATAGGATAGAGGATAGGATAGGATAGGATAGCGGATAGGATGAGATAGAGGATAGGATAGGATAGAGGATAGGATAGGATAGAGGATAGGATAGGATAGAGGATAGGGTGGGATAGAGGGTAGGATAGGATAGAGGATAGAATAGGATAGAGGATAGGATTGGATAGAGGATAGGATAGGATAGAGGATCGGATAGAGGATAGGATAGGATAGAGGATTTTATAGAGGATAGGATAGAGGATAGTATAGGATACAGGATAGGATAGGATAGAGGATAGGATAGGATAGTGGATCGGATAGAGGATAGGATATAATAGAGGATACGATATTATAGAGGATAGGATAGGATTGAGGATCGGATAGAGGATAGGATAGGATAGTGGATCGGATAGAGGATAGGATATAATAGAGGATACGATATTATAGATAATAGGATAGGATAGAGGATCGGATAAGATAGAGGATTGGATAGGATAGGATAGAGGATAGGATAGGATAGAGGATAGGATATTATAGAGGATAGGATAGGATAGAGGATAGGATAGGATAGAGGATAGGATAGGATAGAGGATAGGGTAGGATAGACGATAGGATAGGATAGAGGAAAGGATAGGATAGAGGATATGATAGGATAGGATAGAGGAAAGGATAGGATAGAGGATATGATAGGATAGTGGATCGGATAGAGGATAGGATATAATAGAGGATACGATATTATAGATAATAGGATAGGATAGAGGATCGGATAAGATAGAGGATTGGATAGGATATGATAGAGGATAGGATAGGATAGAGGATAGGATATTATAGAGGATAGGATAGGATAGAGGATAGGATAGGATAGAGGATAGGATAGGATAGAGGATAGGATAGGATAGAGGATAGGATAGGATAGAGGATAGGATAGGATAGAGGATAGGATAGGATAGCGGATAGGATAGGATAGAGGATATGATAGGATAGAGGATAGGATAGGATAGAGGATAGGATAGGATACAGGATAGGATAGGATAGAGGATAGGATAGGATAGAGGATAGGATAGGATAGAGATTAGGATAGGATAGAGGATAGCATAGAGGATAGGATAGGATAGAGTACAGAATAGGATAGAGGATAGGATAGGATAGAGGATAGGATAGGATAGAGGATAGGATAGGATAGAGGATAGGATAGGATAGAGGACAGGCTAGGATGGATTATAGGATAGGATAGAAAATAGGATAGGACAGTGGATAGTATAGGGTAGAGTATAGGATAGGATAGAGGATAGGATAGGATAGGATAGAGGATAGGATAGGATAGAGTATAGGATAGGATAGATCATATGATAGGATAGAGGATAGGATAGGATAGAGGATAGGGTGGGATAGAGGGTAGGATAGGATAGAGGATAGAATAGGATAGAGGATAGGATAGGATAGAGGATAGGATAGGATAGAGGACAGGATAGGATAGAGGATAGGATAGGATAGAAAATAGGATAGGACAGAGGATTGGATAGGATAGAGGATAAGATACGATAGAGGATAGGGTAGTATAGCGCAGAAGGATAGGATAGAGTATAGAATAGGATAGAGGATAGGATAGGATAGAAGATAGGATAGGATAGAAGATAGGATAGGATAGAGGATAGGATAGGATAGAGGATAGGGTAGGATAGAGAATAGGATAGGATAGAGGATAGGATATGATAGAGGATAGGGTAGGATAGAGAATGGTATAGAGGATAGGATAGAGGATAGGATAGGATAGAGGATAGGATAGGATAGAGGATAGAGGATAGGATAGGATAGAGGATAGGATAGGATAGAGGATAGGATAGGATAGAGGATAGGATAGGATAGAGGATAGGATAGGATAGAGGATAGGATAGGATAGAGGATAGGATAGGATAGAGGATAGGATAGGATAGAGGATAGGATAGGATAGAGGATAGGATAGGATAGAGGATAGGATAGAATAGAGGATACGATACGATAGAGGAAAGGATAGGATAGAGGATATGATAGGATAGAGGATAAGTCAGTCATGGATGATAGGATAGGATAGAGGATAGGATAGGATAGAGGATAGGATAGGATAGGATAGCGGATAGGATGAGATAGAGGATAGGATAGGATAGAGGATAGGATAGGATAGAGGATAGGATAGGATAGAAAATAGGATAGGACAGAGGATTGGATAGGATAGAGGATAAGATACGATAGAGGATAGGGTAGGATAGCGCAGAAGGATAGGATAGAGTATAGAATAGGATAGAGGATAGGATAGGATAGAAGATAGGATAGGATAGAGGATAGGATAGGATAGAGGATAGGATAGGATAGAGGATAGGATAGGATAGAGGATAGGATAGGATAGAGGATCGGATAGAGGATAGGATAGGATAGAGGATTTTATAGAGGATAGGATAGAGGATAGGATAGGATACAGGATAGGATAGGATAGAGGATAGGATAGGATACGATAGATGATAGGATAGAGGATAGGATAGGATAGAGGATCTGATAGAGGATAGGATAGGATAGAGGATAGGATAGGATAGTGGATCGGATAGAGGATAGGATATAATAGAGGATACGATATTATAGAGGATAGGATAGGATAGAGGATCGGATAGAGGATAGGATAGGATAGAGGATTTTATAGAGGATAGGATAGAGGATAGGATAGGATACAGGATAGGATAGGATAGGATACGATAGATGATAGGATAGATGATAGGATAGGATAGAGGATCTGATAGAGGATAGGATAGGATAGGGGATAGGATAGGATAGTGGATCGGATAGAGGATAGGATATAATAGAGGATACGATATTATAGATAATAGGATAGGATAGAGGATCGGATAAGATAGAGGATTGGATAGGATAGGATAGAGGATAGGATAGGATAGAGGATAGGATAGGATAGATCATATGATAGGATAGAGGATAGGATAGGATAGAGGATAGGGTGGGATAGAGGGTAGGATAGGATAGAGGATAGAATAGGATAGAGGATAGGATTGGATAGAGGATAGGATAGGATAGAGGACAGGATAGGATGGAGGATAGGATAGGATAGAAAATAGGATAGGACAGAGGATTGGATAGGATAGAGGATAAGATACGATAGAGGATAGGGTAGGATAGATGATAATAGGATAGAGGATAGGATAGGATAGAGGATAGGATAGGATAGAGGATAGCATAGGATAGAGGATAGGATAGGATAGAGGATAGGATAAGATAGAGGATAGGATATTATAGAGGATAGGATAGGATAGAGGATAGGATAAGATAGAGGAAAGGATATGATAGAGAATAGGATAGGGTAGATGATATCATAGGATAGAGGATACGATATTATAGAGGATAGGATAGGATACAGGATAGGATAGGGGATTGGATAGTATAGAGGATAGGATAGGATACAGGATAGGATAGGATAGAGGATAGAATAGGATAGAGGATAGGATAGAGAATAGGATAGGATAGAGGATAGGATAGGATAGAGTACAGAATAGGATAGAGGATAGGATAGGATAGAGGATAGGATAGGATAGAGGATAGGATAGGATAGAGGACAGGCTAGGATGGATTATAGGATAGGATAGAAAATAGGATAGGACAGTGGATAGTATAGGGTAGAGTATAGGATAGGATAGAGGATAGGATAGGATAGGATAGAGGATAGGATAGGATAGAGGATAGGATAGGATAGAGGATAGGATAGGATAGATCATATGATAGGATAGAGGATAGGATAGGATAGAGGATAGGGTGGGATAGAGGGTAGGATAGGATAGAGGATAGAATAGGATAGAGGATAGGATTGGATAGAGGATATAATAGGATAGAGGACAGGATAGGATGGAGGATAGGATAGGATAGAAAATAGGATAGGACAGAGGATTGGATAGGATAGAGGATAAGATACGATAGAGGATAGGGTAGGATAGCGCAGAAGGATAGGATAGAGTATGGAATAGGATAGAGGACAGGATGGGATAGAGGATAGGATAGGATACAGGATAGGATACGATAGAGGATAGGATAGGATAGATGATAATAGGATAGAGGATAGGATAGGATAGATGATAATAGGATAGAGGATAGGATAGGATAGAGGATAGGATAGGATAGAGGATAGGATAAGATAGAGGATAGGATAGGATAGAGGATAGGATAGGATAGAGGATAGGATAAGATAGAGGAAAGGATAGGATAGAGAATAGGATAGGGTAGATGATATCATAGGATAGAGGATACGATATTATAGAGGATAGGATAGGATACAGGATAGGATAGGGGATTGGATAGCATAGAGGATAGGATAGGATACAGGATAGGATGGGATAGAGGATAGAATAGGATAGAGGATAGGATAGAGAATAGGATAGGATAGAGGATAGGATAGGATAGAGTATAGAATAGGATAGAGGATAGTATAGGATAGAGGATAGGATAGGATAGAGGATAGGATAGGATAGAGGGTAGGATAGTATAGATTATAGGATATAGGATTGGATAGGATAGAGGATAAGATACGTTAGAGGATAGGGTAGGATAGCGCAGAAGGATAGGATAGAGTATAGAATAGGATAGAGGATAGGATAGGATTGAGGATAGGATAGGATAGAGGATAGGATAGGATGGAGGATAGGATACGATAGAGGATAGGATAGAGATTAGGATAGGATAGAGGATAGGATAGGATAGAGGATAGGATAGGATAGAGGATAGGATAGGATAAAGGATAGCATAGAATAGAGGATAGGATAGGATAGAGGATAGGATATGATAAAGGATAGGATAGGATAGAGGATAGGATAGGATAGAGGATAGGATAGGATAGAGGATATGATAGGATAGAGGATAGGATAGGATAGAGGATAGGATAGGATAGAGGATAGGATAGGATAGAGGATAGGAGACGATAAGGATAGGATAGGATAGAGGATAGGATAGGATAGTGGATCGGATAGAGGATAGGATATAATAGAGGATACGATATTATAGAGGATAGGATAGGATAGAGGATCCGATAAGATAGAGGATTGGATAGGATAGGATACAGGATAGGATAGGATAGAGGATAGGATAGGATAGAGGATAGGATATTATAGAGGATAGGATAGGATAGAGGATAGGATAGGATAGAGGATAGGATAGGATAGAGGATAGGGTAGGATAGACGATAGGATAGGATAGAGGAAAGGATAGGATAGAGGATATGATAGGATAGGATAGAGGAAAGGATAGGATAGAGGATATGATAGGATAGGATAGAGGATAGGATAGGATAGAGGATAGGATAGGATAGAGGATAGGATAGGATAGAGGATAGGATAGGATAGCGGATAGGATAGGATAGAGGATATGATAGGATAGAGGATAGGATAGGATAGAGGATAGGATAGGATACAGGATAGGATAGGATAGAGGATAGGATAGGATAGAGGATAGGATAGGATACGATAGATGATAGGATAGATGATAGGATAGGATAGAGGATCTGATAGAGGATAGGATAGGATAGAGGATAGGATAGGATAGAGGATAGGATAGGATAGTGGATCGGATAGAGGATAGGATAGGATAGAGGATAGGATAGGATAGAGGATAGGATAGGATAGAGGATAGGATAGGATAGAGGATAGTATAGGATAGAGGATATAGGATATAGGATTGGATAGCATACAGGATAGGATACGATAGAGGATAGGATAGTGTAGGATAGAGAATAGAATAGGATGGATGCTATTATAATATAGAGTACAGGATAGGATAGAGGATACGATATTATACAGGAGAGGATCGAATAGAGGATAGGATAGGGGATTTAATAGGATAGAGGATAGGATAGGATAGAGGATAGGATTGGATAGCCGATAGGATAGGATAGAGTATAGAATAGGATAGAGGTTAGGATAGGACTGAGAATAGGATAGGATAGATGATATTATAGGAAAGAGGATAGGATATGATAGAGGATACGATATTATAGAGGATAGGATAGGATAGAGGATCGGATAAGATAGAGGATTGGATAGGATAGGATAGAGGATAGGATAGGATTGAGGATAGGATAGGATAGAGGATAGGATAGGGGATTGGATAGGATAGAGGATAGGAGACGCTAGAGGATAGGATAGGGGATTGTATAGGATAGAGGACAGGAGACGATAGAGAATATAATAGGATAGATGATAGGATAGGATAGAGGATAGGATATTATAGAGGATAGGATAGGATAGAGGATAGGATAGGATAGAGGATAGGATAGGATAGAGGATAGGGTAGGATAGACGATAGGATAGGATAGAGGAAAGGATAGGATAGAGGATATGATAGGATAGAGGATAAGTCAGTCATGGATGATAGGATAGGATAGAGGATAGGATAGGATAGAGGATAGGATAGGATAGGATAGAGGATAGGATAGGATAGAGGATAGGATAGGATAGAGGATAGGATAGGATAGAGGATAGTGTAGGATAGACGATAGGATAGGATAGAGGAAAGGATAAGATAGAGGATATGATAGGATAGGATAGAGGAAAGGATAGGATAGAGGATATGATAGGATAGGATAGAGGATAGGATAGGATAGAGGATAGGATAGGATAGAGGATAGGATAGGATAGCGGATAGGATAGGATAGAGGATATGATAGGATAGAGGATAGGATAGGATAGAGGATAGGATAGGATAGAGGATCGGATAGAGGATAGGATAGGATAGGATAGAGGATTTTATAGAGGATAGGATAGAGGATAGGATAGGATACAGGATAGGATAGGATAGAGGATAGGATAGGATACGATAGATGATAGGACAGAGGATAGGATAGGATAGAGGATCTGATAGAGGATAGGATAGGATGGAGGATAGGATAGGATAGTGGATCGGATAGAGGATAGGATATAATAGAGGATACGATATTATAGAGGATAGGATAGGATAGAGGATCGGATAGAGGATAGGATAGAATAGAGGATTTTATAGAGGATAGGATAGAGGATAGGATAGGATACAGGATAGGATAGGATAGGATACGATAGATGATAGGATAGATGATAGGATAGGATAGAGGATCTGATAGAGGATAGGATAGGATAGAGGATAGGATAGGATAGTGAATCGGATAGAGGATAGGATATAATAGAGGATACGATATTATAGAGGATAGGAAAGGATAGAGGATCGGATAAGATAGAGGATTGGATAGGATAGGATAGAGGATAGGATAGGATAGAGGATAGGATATTATAGAGGATAGGATAGGATAGAGGATAGGATAGGATAGAGGATAGGATAGGATAGAGGATAGGGTAGGATAGACGATAGGATAGGATAGAGGAAAGGATAGGATAGAGGATATGATAGGATAGGATAGAGGAAAGGATAGGATAGAGGATATGATAGGATAGAGGATAGGATAGGATAGAGGATAGGATAGGATAGTGGATAGGATAGGATAGAGGATAGGATAGGATAGAGGATATGATAGGATAGGATAGAGGAAAGGATAGGATAGAGGATATGATAGGATAGGATAGAGGATAGGATAGGATAGCGGATAGGATAGGATAGAGGATATGATAGGATAGAGGATAGGATAGGATAGAGGATAGGATAGGATACAGGATAGGATAGGATAGAGGATAGGATAGGATAGAGGATAGGATAGGATACGATAGATGATAGGATAGATGATAGGATAGGATAGAGGATCTGATAGAGGATAGGATAGGATAGAGGATAGGATAGGATAGTGGATCGGATAGAGGATAGGATAGGATAGAGGATAGGATAGGATAGAGGATAGGATAGGATAGGATAGAGGATAGGATAGGATAGAGGATAGGATAGGATAGAGGATAGGATAGGATAGTGGATAGGATAGGATAGAGGATAGGATAGGATAGAGGATAGGATAGGATAGAGGATAGGATAGGATAGAGGACAGGATAGGATAGAGGATAGGGTAGGATAGAGGATGGTATACAGGATAGGATAGAGGATAGGATAGGATAGAGGATAGGATAGGATGCGGATAGGATAGGATAGAGGATATGATAGGATAGAGGATAGGATAGGATAGAGGATAGGATAGGATAGAGGATAGGATAGGATAGAGGATAGGATAGAATAGAGGATACGATAGGATAGAGGATATGATAGGATAGAGGATATGATAGGATAGAGGATAGGATAGGATACAGGATAGGATAGGATAGAGGATAGGATAGGATAGAGGATAGGATAGGATACGATAGATGATAGGATAGATGATAGGATAGGATAGAGGATCTGATAGAGGATAGGATAGGATAGAAGATAGGATAGGATAGAGGATAGGATAGGATAGAGGATAGGATAGGATAGAGGATAGGATAGGATAGAGGATAGGATAGGATAGAGGATAGGATAGGATAGATGATAGGATAGGATAGAGGATCGGATAGAGGATAGGATAGAATAGAGGATGTTATAGAGGATAGGATAGAGGATAGGATAGGATAGAGGATAGGATAGGATAGAGGATAGGATAGGATAGAGGATAGGATAGGATAGAGGATAGGATAGGATAGAGGATAGGATAGAATAGAGGATACGATAGCATAGAGGATAGGATAGGATAAAGGATAGGATAGGATACAGGATAGGATAGGGTAGATGATATTATGGGATAGATGATACGATATTATAGAGGATAGGATAGGATAGAGGATAGGGTAGGGGATTGGATAGGATAGAGGATTGGATAGGATAGTTGATAGAATATGATAGAGGATACGATATTATAGAGGATAGGATAGGACAGAGGATAGGGTAGGGGATTGGATAGGAAAGAGGATAGGAGACGATAGAGGATAGGATAGGATAGAGGATAGGATAGGATAGAGGATAGGATAGGATAGAGGATAGGATAGGATAGAGGATAGGATAGGATAGAGGATAGGATAGGATAGAGGATAGGATAGGATAGAGGATAGGATAGGATAGAGGATAGGATAGGATAGAGGATAGGATAGGATAGAGGATAGGATAGGATAGAGGATAGGATAGGATAGAGGATAGGATAGGATAGAGGATAGGATAGGATAGAGGATAGGATAGGATAGAGGATAGGATAGGATAGAGGATAGGATAGGATAGAGGATAGGATAGGATAGAGGATAGGATAGGATAGAGGATAGGATAGGATAGAGGATAGGATAGGATAGAGGATAGGATAGGGTAGAGGATAGGACAGGATAGAGGATGGGATCGGATAGAGGATAGGATAGGACAGAGGATAGGATAGGATAGAGGATGGGATAGGATAGATGATAGGATAGGATAGAGTATAGGATATAGGATTGGATAGGATGGAGGATAGGATACGTTAGGGGATAGGATAGAATAGGATAGAGAATAGGATAGGATAGATGATATTATAGGATAGAGGACAGGATAGGACAGAGGATACGATATTATAGAGGATAGGATAGGATAGAGGATAGGATAGGGGATTGGATAGGATAGAGGATAGAATATGATAGAGGATAGGATAGGATAGAGGATAGGATAGGGGATTGGAGAGGAAAGAGGATAGGAGACAATAGAGGATAGGATAGGATAGGACAGAGGATAGGATAGGATAGAGATTAGGGTAGGATAGAGGATAACATAGGGTAGATTATAGGATATAGGATTGGTTAGGATAGAGGAGAGGATACGTTAGGGGATAGGATAGGATAGGATAGAGAATAGGATAGGATAGAGAACAGGATAGGACAGAGGATACGATATTATAGAGGATAGGATACGATAGAGGATAGGCTAGGATAGAGGATAGGATAGGATAGAGGATAGGATAGGATAGAGGATAGGATAGGATAGAGGATAGGATAGGATAGAGGATAGGATAGGATAGAGGATAGGATAGGATAGAGGATAGGATAGGATAGAGGATAGGATAGGATAGAGGTTAGGATAGGGTAGAGGATGGGATAGGATAGAGGATAGGATACGATAGAGGATAGGATAGGATAGAGGATAGGATAGGATAGAGGATAGGATAGGATAGAGGATAGGATAGGATAGAGGATAGGGTAGAATAGAGGATGGTATAGAGGATAGGAAAGAAGGATAGGATAGGATAGAGGATAGGATAGGATAGAGGATCGGATAGAGGATAGGATAGGCTACAGGATGGTATAGAGGATAGGATAGAGGATAGGATAGGATACAGGATAGGATAGGATAGAGGATAGGATAGGATAGAGGATAGGATAGGATAGAGGATAGGATAGGATAGAGGATATGATAGGATAGAGGATAGGATAGGATAGAGGATAGGATAGGGGATTGGATAGGATAGAGGATTGGATAGGATAGTTGATAGAATATGATAGAGGATACGATATTATAGAGGATAGGATAGGATAGAGGATAGGGTAGGAGATTGGATAGGAAAGAGGATAGGAGACGATAGAGGATAGGATAGGATAGAATATAGGATAGGATAGAGGATAGGATAGGATAGAGGATAGGATAGGATAGAGGATAGGATAGGATAGAGGATAGGATAGGATAGATGATAGGATAGGATAGAGGATAGGATAGTTTAGAGGATAGGATAGGATAGAGGATAGGATAGGATAGAGGATAGGATAGGAGAGAGGATAGGATAGGATAGAGATTAGGGTAGGATAGAGGATAGGATAGGGTAGAATATAGGATATAGGATTGGTTAGGATAGAGGAGAGGATACGTTAGGGGATAGGATAGGATAGGATAGAGAATAGGATAGGATTGAGGATAGGATAGGATAGGATAGAGGATAGAATAGGATAGAGGATAGGATAGGATAGAGGATAGGATAGGATAGAGGATAGGATAGGATAGAGGATAGGATAGGATTGAGGATAGGATAGGATAGGATAGAGGATAGAATAGGATAGAGGATAGGATAGGATAGAGGATAGGATAGGATAGAGGATAGGATAGGATAGGATAGAGGATAGGATAGGATAGAGGATAGGATAGAGAATAGGATAGGATAGAGGATAGGATAGGATAGAGTATAGAATAGGATAGAGGATAGGATAGGATAGAGGATAGGATAGGGTAGAGGATACGATAGAGGATTGGATAGTATAAAGGATAGGAGAGGATAGAGGATAGGATAGAGGATAGGATAGTGGATTGGATAGGATAGAGGATAGAATATGATAGAGGATACGATATTATAGAGGATAGGATAGGATAGAGGATAGGATAGAGGATTGGATAGTAAAGAGGATAGGAGAGGATAGAGGATAGGATAGGATAGAGGATATAATAGGATAGAGGATAGAATAGAATAGAGAATAGGATAGGGTAGATGATATTATACGATAGTGGATACGATAATATAGATGATAGGATAGGATAGAGGATAGGATCGGATAGAGGATAGGATAGGGATTGGATAGGATAGAGGATTGGATAGGATAGAGGATAGGATAGAGAATAGGATAGGATAGAGGATAGGATAGGATAGAGTATAGAATAGGATAGAGGATAGGATAGGATAGAGGATAGGATAGGATAGAGGATAGGATAGGATAGAGGATAGGATAGTATAGATTATAGGATAGTATAGATTATAGGATATAGGATTGGATAGGATAGGGGATAGGGTAGGATAGCGCAGAAGCATAGGATAGAGTATAGAATAGGATAGAGGACAGGATAGGATAGAGGATAGGATATGATTGAGGATAGGATAGGATAGAGGATAGGATAGGATAGAGGATAGGATAGGATAGAGGATAGGATAGAGAATAGGACAGGATAGAGGAGACGATAGAGGATAGCATAGGATAGAGGATAGGATAGTATAGAGGATAGGATTGCATAGAGGATAGGATAGGGGATTGGATAGGATAGAGAATAGGATAGGATAGAGGATAGGATAGGATAGAGGATAGGATAGGATAGAGGATAGGATAGGATAGAGGATAGGATAGGATAGAGGATAGGATAGGATAGAGGATAGGATAGGATAGAGGATAGGATAGGGGATTGGATAGGAAAGAGGATAGGAGACGATAGAGGATAGGATAGGATAGGACAGAGGATAGGATAGGATAGAGATTAGGGTAGGATAGAGGATAGGATAGGGTAGAATATAGGATATAGGATTGGTTAGGATAGAGGAGAGGATACGTTAGGGGATAGGATAGGATAGGATAGAGAATAGGATAGGATAGAGGACAGGATAGGACAGAGGATACGATATTATAGAGGATAGGATACGATAGAGGATAGGATAGGATAGAGGATAGGATAGGATAGAGGATAGGATAGGATAGAGGATAGGATAGGATAGAGGATAGGATAGGATAGAGGATAGGATAGGATAGAGGATAGGATAGGGTAGAGGATAGGACATGATAGAGGATGGGATCGGATAGAGGATAGGATAGGACAGAGGATAGGATAGGATAGAGGATAGGATAGGATAGAGGACAGGATAGGATAGAGGATAGGGTAGGGTAGAGGATACGATAGAGGATTGGATAGTATAAAGGATAGGAGAGGATAGAGGATAGGATAGAGGATAGGATAGTGGATTGGATAGGATAGAGGATAGAATATGATAGAGGATACGATATTATAGAGGATAGGATAGGATAGAGGATAGGATAGAGGATTGGATAGTAAAGAGGATAGGAGAGGATAGAGGATAGGATAGGATGGAGGATATAATAGGATAGAGGATAGGATAGAATAGAGAATAGGATAGGGTAGATGATATTATACGATAGTGGATACGATAATATAGATGATAGGATAGGATAGAGGATAGGATCGGATAGAGGATAGGATAGGGATTGGATAGGATAGAGGGTAGAATATGATAGAGGTTACGATATTATAGAGGATAGGATAGGATAGGGGATAGGATAGGATAGAGGATAGGATACGATAGAGGATAGGATAGAGAATAGGATAGGATAGAGGATAGGATAGGATACAGGATAGGATAGGATAGAGAATAGGATAGTGTAGATGATATTATAGGATAGAGGATAAGATATTATAGAGGATAGGATAGGATAGAGGATAGTATCGCATAGAGGATACGATAGGGGATTGGATAGGATAGAGGATAGGATAGGATAGAGGATAGGATAGGATACAGGATACGATATTATAGTGAATAAGATAGGATAGATGATAGGAGCCTATAAATGATAAGATAGTAGATTCGATTGGATAGAGGATAGGATATTATAGAGGATAGGATACCATAGAGGATAGGATAGGATAGAGGATACGATAGAGGGTTGGATAGTATAAAGGATAGGATAGGATAGAGGATAGGATAGTGGATTGGATAGGACAGAGGATAGAATAGGATAGAGGATACGATATTATAGAGGATAGGATAGGATAGAGGATAGGATAGGGGATTGGATAGGATAGGGGATTGGACAGGATAGAGGATAGGAGACGATAGAGGATAGGATAGGATAGAGGATAGGATAGGATAGAGGATAGGATACGATAGAGGATAGGATAGGATAGAGGATAGGATAGGATAGAGGATAGGATAGGATAGAGGATAGGATAGGATAGAGGATGGGATAGGATAGACGATAGGATAAGATAGAGGATAGGATAGGATAGAGGATAGGACAGGATAAAGGATAGCATAGAATAGAAGATAGGATAGGATAGAGGATAGGATATGATAGAGGATAGGATAGGATAGAGGATAGGATAGTATAGAGGGTAGGATAGAGGATAGGATAAAGGATAGGATAGAGGATTGGATAGGATAGAAGATAGAATATACTAGAGGATACGATATTATAGAGGATAGGATAGGATAGAGGATAGGATAGGGGATTGGATAGGAAAGAGGATAGGATAGGATAGAGGATAGGATAGGTTAGAGGATAGGATAGGGGATAGGATAGGATAGGATAGAGGATAGGATCGGATAGAGGATAGGATAGGATAGAGGATAGGATAGAGAATAGGATAGGATAGAGGATAGGATAGGATAGAGGATAGGATATGATAGAGGATAGGATAGGATAGAGGATAGGATAGGATAGAGGATAGGATAGGATAGAGGATAGGATCGGATAGAGGATAGAATAGGATAGAGGATAGGATAGGATAGAGGATAGGATAGGATAGAGGATAGGATAGGATAGAGGATAGGATAGGATTGAGGATAGGATAGGATAGGATAGAGGATAGAATAGGATAGAGGATAGGATAGGATAGAGGATAGGATAGGATAGAGGATAGGATAGGATAGGATAGAGGATAGGATAGGATAGAGGATAGGATAGAGAATAGGATAGGATAGAGGATAGGATAGGATAGAGTATAGAATAGGATAGAGGATAGGATAGGATAGAGGATAGGATAGGGTAGAGGATACGATAGAGGATTGGATAGTATAAAGGATAGGAGAGGATAGAGGATAGGATAGAGGATAGGATAGTGGATTGGATAGGATAGAGGATAGAATATGATAGAGGATACGATATTATAGAGGATAGGATAGGATAGAGGATAGGATAGAGGATTGGATAGTAAAGAGGATAGGAGAGGATAGAGGATAGGATAGGATAGAGGATATAATAGGATAGAGGATAGAATAGAATAGAGAATAGGATAGGGTAGATGATATTATACGATAGTGGATACGATAATATAGATGATAGGATAGGATAGAGGATAGGATCGGATAGAGGATAGGATAGGGATTGGATAGGATAGAGGATTGGATAGGATAGAGGATAGGATAGAGAATAGGATAGGATAGAGGATAGGATAGGATAGAGTATAGAATAGGATAGAGGATAGGATAGGATAGAGGATAGGATAGGATAGAGGATAGGATAGGATAGAGGATAGGATAGTATAGATTATAGGATAGTATAGATTATAGGATATAGGATTGGATAGGATAGGGGATAGGGTAGGATAGCGCAGAAGCATAGGATAGAGTATAGAATAGGATAGAGGACAGGATAGGATAGAGGATAGGATATGATTGAGGATAGGATAGGATAGAGGATAGGATAGGATAGAGGATAGGATAGGATAGAGGATAGGATAGAGAATAGGACAGGATAGAGGAGACGATAGAGGATAGCATAGGATAGAGGATAGGATAGTATAGAGGATAGGATTGCATAGAGGATAGGATAGGGGATTGGATAGGATAGAGAATAGGATAGGATAGAGGATAGGATAGGATAGAGGATAGGATAGGATAGAGGATAGGATAGGATAGAGGATAGGATAGGATAGAGGATAGGATAGGATAGAGGATAGGATAGGATAGAGGATAGGATAGGGGATTGGATAGGAAAGAGGATAGGAGACGATAGAGGATAGGATAGGATAGGACAGAGGATAGGATAGGATAGAGATTAGGGTAGGATAGAGGATAGGATAGGGTAGAATATAGGATATAGGATTGGTTAGGATAGAGGAGAGGATACGTTAGGGGATAGGATAGGATAGGATAGAGAATAGGATAGGATAGAGGACAGGATAGGACAGAGGATACGATATTATAGAGGATAGGATACGATAGAGGATAGGATAGGATAGAGGATAGGATAGGATAGAGGATAGGATAGGATAGAGGATAGGATAGGATAGAGGATAGGATAGGATAGAGGATAGGATAGGATAGAGGATAGGATAGGGTAGAGGATAGGACATGATAGAGGATGGGATCGGATAGAGGATAGGATAGGACAGAGGATAGGATAGGATAGAGGATAGGATAGGATAGAGGACAGGATAGGATAGAGGATAGGGTAGGGTAGAGGATACGATAGAGGATTGGATAGTATAAAGGATAGGAGAGGATAGAGGATAGGATAGAGGATAGGATAGTGGATTGGATAGGATAGAGGATAGAATATGATAGAGGATACGATATTATAGAGGATAGGATAGGATAGAGGATAGGATAGAGGATTGGA
Organism: Halictus rubicundus; assembly: GCF_050948215.1. Classification (NCBI taxonomy): domain Eukaryota; kingdom Metazoa; phylum Arthropoda; class Insecta; order Hymenoptera; family Halictidae; genus Halictus; species Halictus rubicundus. The sequence continues at coordinate 3,454 of NW_027489138.1, read as the reverse complement.
TAGTAAAGAGGATAGGAGAGGATAGAGGATAGGATAGGATGGAGGATATAATAGGATAGAGGATAGGATAGAATAGAGAATAGGATAGGGTAGATGATATTATACGATAGTGGATACGATAATATAGATGATAGGATAGGATAGAGGATAGGATCGGATAGAGGATAGGATAGGGATTGGATAGGATAGAGGGTAGAATATGATAGAGGTTACGATATTATAGAGGATAGGATAGGATAGGGGATAGGATAGGATAGAGGATAGGATACGATAGAGGATAGGATAGAGAATAGGATAGGATAGAGGATAGGATAGGATACAGGATAGGATAGGATAGAGAATAGGATAGTGTAGATGATATTATAGGATAGAGGATAAGATATTATAGAGGATAGGATAGGATAGAGGATAGTATCGCATAGAGGATACGATAGGGGATTGGATAGGATAGAGGATAGGATAGGATAGAGGATAGGATAGGATACAGGATACGATATTATAGTGAATAAGATAGGATAGATGATAGGAGCCTATAAATGATAAGATAGTAGATTCGATTGGATAGAGGATAGGATATTATAGAGGATAGGATACCATAGAGGATAGGATAGGATAGAGGATACGATAGAGGGTTGGATAGTATAAAGGATAGGATAGGATAGAGGATAGGATAGTGGATTGGATAGGACAGAGGATAGAATAGGATAGAGGATACGATATTATAGAGGATAGGATAGGATAGAGGATAGGATAGGGGATTGGATAGGATAGGGGATTGGACAGGATAGAGGATAGGAGACGATAGAGGATAGGATAGGATAGAGGATAGGATAGGATAGAGGATAGGATACGATAGAGGATAGGATAGGATAGAGGATAGGATAGGATAGAGGATAGGATAGGATAGAGGATAGGATAGGATAGAGGATGGGATAGGATAGACGATAGGATAAGATAGAGGATAGGATAGGATAGAGGATAGGACAGGATAAAGGATAGCATAGAATAGAAGATAGGATAGGATAGAGGATAGGATATGATAGAGGATAGGATAGGATAGAGGATAGGATAGTATAGAGGGTAGGATAGAGGATAGGATAAAGGATAGGATAGAGGATTGGATAGGATAGAAGATAGAATATACTAGAGGATACGATATTATAGAGGATAGGATAGGATAGAGGATAGGATAGGGGATTGGATAGGAAAGAGGATAGGATAGGATAGAGGATAGGATAGGTTAGAGGATAGGATAGGGGATAGGATAGGATAGGATAGAGGATAGGATCGGATAGAGGATAGGATAGGATAGAGGATAGGATAGAGAATAGGATAGGATAGAGGATAGGATAGGATAGAGGATAGGATATGATAGAGGATAGGATAGGATAGAGGATAGGATAGGATAGAGGATAGGATAGGATAGAGGATAGGATCGGATAGAGGATAGGATAGGATAGAGGATAGGATCGGCCAGAGGATAGGATAGGGGATTGGACAGTAAGAGGATAGGATAGGATAGAGGATAGGATAGGTTAGAGGATAGGATAGGGGATGTAATAGGGTAGGGGATAGGATAGGGTAGAGGATAGGATAGGATAGAGGATAGGATAGGTTAGAGGATAGGATAGAGGATAGGATAGGATAGAGGATAGGATAGGATAGAGGATAGGATAGGATTGAGGATAGGATAGGATAGGATAGAGGATAGAATAGGATAGAGGATAGGATAGGATAGAGGATAGGATAGGATAGAGGATAGGATAGGATAGAGGATAGGATAGAGAATAGGATAGGATAGAGGATAGGATAGGATAGAGTATAGAATAGGATAGAGGATAGGATAGGATAGAGGATAGGATAGGATAGAGGATAGGATAGGATAGAGGATAGGATAGTATAGATTATAGGATATAGGATTGGATAGGATAGAGGATAGGATACGATAGAGGATAGGGTAGGATAGCGCAGAAGGATAGGATAGAGTATAGAATAGGATAGAGGACAGGATAGGATAGAGGATAGGATAGGATTGAGGATAGGATAGGATAGAGGATAGGATAGGATAGAGGATAGGATAGGATAGAGGATAGGATAGAGAATAGGACAGGATAGAGGAGACGATAGAGGATAGCATAGGATAGAGGATAGGATAGGATAGAGGATAGGATTGCATAGAGGATAGGATAGGGGATTGGATAGGATAGAGAATAGGATAGGATAGAGGATAGGATAGGATAGAGGATAGGATAGGATAGAAGATAGGATAGGATAGAGGATAGGATAGGATTTAGGATAGGATAGGATTGGATAGAGGACAGGATAGGATAGAGGATAGGATAGGATAGAGGATAGGATAGGATAGAGGATAGGATAGGATAGAGGATAGGATAAGATAGAGGATAGGAGAGGATAGAGAATAGGATAGGGTAGATGATATTATAGGATAGAGGATACGATATTACAGAGGATAGGATAGGATAGAGGATAGGATCGGATAGAGGATAGGATAGGGGATTGGATAGTAAGAGAATAGGATAGGATAGAGGATAGGATAGGTTAGAGGATAGGATAGGGGATGTAATAGGGTAGGGGATAGCATAGGGTAGAGGAGAGGATAGGATAGAGGATAGGATAGGTTAGAGGATAGAATAGAGGATAGGATAGGATAGAGGATAGGATAGAGATTAGGATAGGATAGAGGATAGGATAGGATAGAGGATAGGATAGGATAGAGGATAGGATAGGATTTAGGATAGGATAGGATAGGATAGAGGACAGGATAGGATAGAGGATAGGATAGGATAGAGGATAGGATAGGATAGAGGATAGGATAGGATAGAGGATAGGATAGAGAATAGGATAGGATAGAGGATAGGATAGGATAGAGTATAGAATAGGATAGAGGATAGGATAGGATAGAGGATAGGATAGGATAGAGGATAGGATAGGATAGAGGATAGGATAGTATAGATTATAGGATATAGGATTGGATAGGATAGAGGATAGGATACGATAGAGGATAGGGTAGGATAGCGCAGAAGGATAGGATAGAGTATAGAATAGGATAGAGGACAGGATAGGATAGAGGATAGGATAGGATTGAGGATAGGATAGGATAGAGGATAGGATAGGATAGAGGATAGGATAGGATAGAGGATAGGATAGGATAGAGGATAGGATAGGATAGAGGATAGGATAGGATAGAGGATAGGATAGGATAGAGGATAGGATAGGATAGAGGATAGGATAGGATAGAGGATAGGATAGGATAGAGGATAGGATAGGATAGAGGATAGCATAAGATAGAGGATAGGAGAGGATAGAGAATAGGATAGGGTAGATGATATTATAGGATAGAGGATACGATATTACAGAGGATAGGATAGGATAGAGGATAGGATCGGATAGAGGATAGGATAGGGGATTGGATAGTAAGAGAATAGGATAGGAT